>NC_083629.1:24985481-24992981 GCF_963584025.1 Labrus mixtus | reverse complement strand
TTTTGTTTTCTCTGTTTGTTTCACAACAATGAATAGATCTCCTCTGCACTCTGACCCTGTGATGTTTGATCTCATGGTGTGCAGACCGGGCATATAAACGTGTGTATGACACAATGATACAATAAAAACTACAAACTTCAATGTTGTTGTTTCCCCAGGAGGAGGAGGCGCTGCGTGGTCAGCTGAAGGACCTGGAGGAGAAGCTGGAGACGCTGAAGATGAAGCGGACGGAGGACAAGGCCAAGCTGAAGGAGCTGGAGAAACATAAGATCCAGCTGGAGCAGCTGCAGGAGTGGAAGAGCAAGATGCAGGAGCAGCAGGCCGAGCTGCAGAAACAACTCAAAGAGGCCAAGAGGGTAAGAAGCAGGCGACAAGAGATAACTTTATGATTGGATATATGGATGGATGATTGGGTTAAGAGGGGTGTGACTTGGTTTGGGGGGGTGGTCAGGGTTCGGCACGAGTTCGGTTCAACAGGACAAAGCTACAAAAAGTCTTGGATGCATATTTCTAAGATTCTCTAATTTATTAAGAACCGACCGCAGCGACAGTTTAGATTCTTGTTCCATTTTTTAGTACCTGTGATCGTTGATACAGCCTGAAGTCTATCAAAGCAACAATACTCAACTTTTCCACCTTAAAGGCTTTATATGTGATTTTTTGATCCAGCAGATGTCGCCCTTGAGCTCCAGCATAAAACCAAAACAACTTGCGCTGCATTGTTGTGTTAGCATGCTAATGCTAGCGATCTTTATTCTGCTCGTATCTTCACACTGCATGTAAATTTACCTGAAATGAGCGTGATCTAGAAACACAGTTAAGCAGTGAGTACAGTATGTTATTCTTCTTTTCTCTAGTCCCTCAATTAAACAACTTTTATACACGAGGGGAGGAGTCAGCCGGCCGTCCGGGCGATGTAAACAAAGTGAAGATAGGACTCTGAAAACTCTGAAAACATCACAGACAGTGGGACTCGGGTGTTACACCCATTGTAGACAGTCATGACTCACAGAGTTATTTTCAGAGGAGATACTTGATTTATATTTAAGTGTGAAGAATCACATATTAAGACTTTAAATTAGTGACGTCAAAAGTCGATTTTATGTCTTTTTCAAGCTCTGAAAAAGGAGAGCGGCATCTCTCCCATGACCACAGCCCGATCACCTGTTTACTGCACTATGTAACTGGCAGCGGGTCGAGGTCATCTCATGAGAAGTGTGTGTGCGTTGTGAGACTGTTTGTTGGGCGTTTGGTAAATGTGTGAACAGGTTTAAGAGTCTGAACTGAGACTGAACAAACTAAACATAAAGTTTAACTTCATGTTGTTCAGGAGGCAAAAGAAGCGCAGGAGGCCAAGGAGCGCTACATGGAGGAGATGTCGGACACGGCGGACGCCATCGAGATGGCCACGCTGGATAAGGAGATGGCCGAGGAGAGGGCGGAGTCTCTGCAGCTGGAGGTCGACTCGCACAAGGAGAAAGTGGACGAGCTCACCATGGACCTGGAGATCCTGAAGCACGAGATCGAGGAGAAAGGTGCGGCTTACTTTTCATCCTGTTAAGTTCACTTTACAAAGTGGCGCCCTCACAGATCAGAGAAACGCCATTTCTTTAATTGAAACTTTGCAGTCGTCTCACGCAGTCAACATAAATTCTCTGCGAGCGTCGTCTGAGGGGGCGTAAATCAGAAAACGTTCAACCCCTGCAGGAAACATAATGAAGTTTGTTTTATCCCCCGTGCGGGTCGTTGAGTTGAAGTTGTGTTTGTGGCTCGCTCACAGGATCGGACGGCGCGGCGTCCAGTTATCACGTCAAACAGCTGGAGGAGCAGAACGGCCGACTGAAGGAGGCGCTGGTCAGGTAGGTCTTCACCCCTTCAGGAGAGCCACCAGTTAGTCTAGTGATGTCACTCCTTGAGTTACCTAGCAACACAGTATGTCTTAAAGGTACAGTCCACAATTTCATCAGTTACACATGAACTATTTTTTACATATTTACATATTTATATTTTTTTGAGTATGTCATCCAAGATTTAAAAAAAGCTCTTTTCCTCCTGTCATTAAAAACTAAATGTTCTGTGCAGGAAGTATCACCTGGATTTGAAATGAGCCACATTCTAATTCGAGGTTCAGAAAGGTTAAACCAGACGGGACAGGAATCAAACAAAGCTCTTGATCCAGATTTTTAATTCGGCCTCTTTTTTTTTTCTCAGGATGCGTGACCTGTCGTCGTCAGAGAAGCAGGAACACTTGAAGCTGCAGAAACAGATGGAGAAGAAGAACGTGGAGCTGGACGCTCTGAGGAGCCAGAAGGAGAAACTGCAGGAGGAGATGTCGGCGGCCGAGAAGACGATCGACGAGCTGAAAGAACAGGTCAGAGTCTTTTCACCTCACGATGGAGCTGCTGAGGGGAAGTTACTCTGATGATGATGATGATGATGATGATGATGATGAAGATGTGGGTTGTTTCAGGTGGATGCGGCTTTGGGGGCGGAGGAGATGGTGGAGACTCTGACGGAGAGGAATCTGGACCTGGAGGAGAAAGTCCGGGAGCTGAGAGAGACGGTCACCGACCTGGTGAGTCAAACAAACAAACTTTCATAAACTCGACGTCAGAGGAGATTGAAGTGACTCGAGTCGAGGTCGTTTATCTCTGAGTGTGAGTGAAGCTGTGATAAAACCAGAAGAACATCAGATCACTGATTGTTTGTCTGTTTGTTTTTTTACCCGTCAGGAAGCGATCAACGAGATGAACGACGAGCTGCAGGAGAACGCCAGAGAGACGGAGCTGGAGCTGAGGGAGATGTTGGACCTGGGCGGGGCTAAAGTCCGAGAGTCAGAGAAACGTGTGGAAGCCGCTCAGGAGACGGTGGCCGATTACCAGCAGACCATCCAGAAGTACCGCGAGCTCACAGCTCACCTGCAGGTACACAAACTCAAACTCTCAGATATTTGATTCAGGAGTCCAATCCCTCGTAAACTGATCCTGATTTGTGTGTTTGCTGCAGGAGGTGAACAGAGAGCTGACCAGCCAGCAGGAGGCGTCGGCGGAGCTGCAGCAGCAGCCGGTCGCAGAGATGTTTGATTTCAAGATTAAGTTTGCAGAGACGAAGGCGTACGCCAAGGTCAGAGACAAAAACTCTTTAAATAATGAGAGAGAACACTCTGAGAAGTGAGATAGTTTATCAGCCTGAACGTCCTTTTCTCACCTCTAACTCGGGCTGAAGGTTGTAAAGTTGAAATTGCACTCAGATAGATTTAAACTCATGATTTGTTTTTCTGTGAATGTCTGCAAAGTTTTTCACTGTTGATTGTTTTTTTTGTTTTTTTTAGCCAATATTTTTTATTTGCATTTTCATTTAGTAACACAGTAATACACACACACAAAAAAAGACAAACATATAGACATAACATTGACAGTATAAAAACAAACAACACTGTCGAAGTATATAGATTCTATTTTTACGTCATGTTTTTTACATCCAGGCGATCGAGATGGAGCTGAGGAAGATGGAGGTCGGTCAGGCCAACAGACACGTCTCTCTTCTGACCGCCTTCATGCCCGAGTCGTTCCTCCGTCACGGCGGCGACCACGACTGCATCCTGGTGCTGCTGCTCATCCCCAGACTCATCTGCAAGGTCGACACCACCGAACTTTAACCACATCTCCTCCTACCAACAGATGCACCATGGGAGAAAAAAAGAATAAAGATGAGACTTACTAAGCTGTCTGTTTGTGTGCAGGCGGAGCTGATCAGCAAACAGGCTCAGGAGAAGTTCGACCTGAACGAGAGCTGTGTGGAGCGAGCCGGGATGAAGGGAGCGGCCGGCGAGCAGCTGAGCTTTGCAGGCGGTTTGGTTTACTCGCTCTGTCTGCTGCAGGCCACGCTGCATAAATACGAACAGTAAGTCTCAACACAGGAGTCAGGACTGAAAGGTTGCATTTGTTCAGATTTGTGCGCGTTCCACAACATTTTTTTTGCGTTCCATGTCGTGTTTTTGTCTTCAAGTTTTGTGATGCAGTTTTGCATTGCATTAATTAAGTATTAAGTTGTTTGTGTGTGTGTGTGTGTGTGTGTGTGTGTGTGTGTGTGTGTGTGTGTGTGTGTGTGTGTGTGTGTGTGTGTGTGTGTGTGTGTGTGTGTGTGTGTGTGTGTGTGTGTGTGTGTGTGTGTGTGTGTGTGTGTGTGTGTGTGTGTGTGTGTGTGTGTGTGTGTGTGTGTGTGTGTGTGTGTGTGTGTGTGTGTGTGTGTGTGTGTGTGTGTGTGTGTATCAGAGCTCTGACTCAGTGCAGTGTGGACGTCTACAAGAAGATCGGCACTCTCTACCCGGAGATGAGCGTCCACGAGCGATCTCTGGACTTCCTCATCGACCTGCTGCACAAAGACCAGCTGGACGAGACGGTCAACGTGGAGCCGCTCACCAAGGCCATCAAATACTATCAGGTAGGAGAGAGAAACACTTTGATGATCTGATACCGACGCAGTACTTCATCAGACCCTCTCACTCAAACATCAGTCGCCGTTTGTTGTGCAGATTTATGGTTATCGGTCGGTTTGTCACTTCGACCTTGCAGAGGACGGAGAGTCAGAAAAGCCATAGAGGTGGAGGAGTTAGAATTTCAATACCAAACAGTCTGTCAGTGATTGTGACCGTCCTGCTGCAGCAACATACACTTCATCTACAAGCACCTCCATCCCTGAGTCAGAAAGTTTAGATTCCTCGTCGTACTACTAGCGCTGGAAACCTTTCATCTGCCCTCTTGTTATAGACAGATAGATACTTTATTGATCCCGAGGGAAATTCAAAGCATCCAGTAGCAGGTCACAAAGACGTACATGACATGAAACAAATTAACCACAAACCGATTTAAAACTTAAATACATTGAGGAACTTTGCATCGACCTTTTAAGGTTGCATGTGATCCATGTGCGCACATTTACAACACTGAATTGAACACTCGTACATTACAGTGCCTCTCTTTAAGACTTTATATTCAGCTCATATTAAAAACATGAGCTGCTGACACAACCAGAACGCTGAACTCTGACTCCTCCTTCCTGTCCCTCTTTTCTCAGCACCTGTACAGCATCCACCTGGCAGATCAGACTGAGGACTGCACCATGCAGCTGGCCGATCACATCCGAGTGAGTACCAACATCTTTAACAGGCTCTCATGATGTCCCCGATGCATCACTTTAAGAAGAAAGAAAGAAGAAGTCTCTTTTCTCGCCTGGTTCAATAATAGTTGTAAACATGCTTCCTCTTTTATTTCCCAGCATTCCCTTTGCTAGTGAACATTGTGTCTGCAGATCTAGCTGCTTGACAAAGTTCATCTGTCATGTTTTGTCTACAGTTTACCCAGAGTGCCTTGGACTGCATGGCGGTGGAGGTGGGTCGTCTGCGGGCGTTCCTGCACACCGGTCAGGAGAAGGCGGACCTCGCCGTGCTGCTGAAGGACCTGGAGACGTCCTGCAGCGACATCCGACAGTTCTGCAAGAAGATCCGACGCAGGATGCCGGGAACGGACGCGCCGGGGATCCCTGCTGCGCTCAACTTCGGACTGCAGGTAACCACGGCAACGGACAAAAAAGGGGAAAACAGAGGGGAGGGGGTGGGAGTAGACGTAGCACTGAGGGAATACTAGTTTTAAAAAAAATGACAAACCCTGCTTTTTTACACTGACAGTCACTTTACTCTGCAGCCTCTACCATCAGGGTGTGAATGTGTCGGTGTGACCTGCTGAGTAAAAACGCTTTAGTGTGTTCTGTTTTTAATACCGATGTTTGCCTGCAGGTGTCAGACACGCTCTCAGACTGCAGGAAACACCTGACCTGGGTGGTGGCCGTGCTGCAGGAGGTGGCAGCAGCCGGAGCTCAGATGATGTCGCCGCTCGGCGAGCAGGAGGGGCTGGCGGCCGTCAAGCTGGAGGATGTGGCGTTCAAGGCCGGAGAGCAGGTAAATCCAATACTTTTAAAGTGATGAGACTTTTATTTGTTCAAGATGAACAAGATGCAGACGCACAGGAGTACAAGATGGGAAAAGAAACCGACAGAAAATGTGCAGAAATACAAGATAAAGATATATTTATAAAAACAGAAAACAAGAATCAAAAAAGAAACTCAAGGCCCCGGGATAACAGTGACACATCCTGACTCCCTATATGAAAATATTCATGCAAACATGACAAATATTCAGTGAAATCAAACAAAGAAGAAAAGAAGAAAGCGTCCTGCAGCCATAAGAAACTCTATGTATGGTAATCTTAGTTTTTCTAACATGGTTAAATGATCTCACTGTCGTTCTCAGATTTACGGATCGCAGGGAGCCAACCCGTACGAGTATCTGCGTCAGTCCTGTGGCATGGTCATAGCAACCATGAACAAGATGGCCACCGCCATGCAGGAGGGAGAATATGACTCTGAGAAGCCTCAAAGCAAGGTAACACAAATCAAAAGTGTTCAGATGATCTTCTTCTGGTGCAGGATTTAGATTAGATAAATGCATGTGTCTATGTTCTCTCCTTCAGAATCCTCCTCCTGTGGACGTGCGGTCTGCGGCCCTCCGGGCTGAGATCACTGACGCGGAGGGTCTCGGTTTGAAGCTGGAGGACAGAGAGACGGTCATCAAAGAGCTGAAGAAGTCTCTGAAGATCAAAGTGAGTGAACTCTTCTACCTGCTGAAACTTAAACTTCAGATCTAGTTAGAAGAGGAACCACAAAGGGGAAACACAACTGACAATCGTTAACACATTTTACACTCAATCATTTCACATTTTTGGTTAAATCTGTTTTTGAATATTTCATTGATCACAGGATAAGTCTCAAAACATGAAGACAAATCACCAACGAAGCATGACTGAAGTTTGTTGACTGCATCCTGTGTTTGCATGTTTTCAGGGGGAGGAGCTTAGCGAGGCCAACGTCCGTCTCAGCCTGCTGGAGAAGAAGCTGGACAGTTCGTCCAAAGACGCAGACGAGCGCGTTGAAAAGATTCAGACCCGACTGGACGAGGCGCAGACGCTGCTGAAGAAGAAAGAGAAGTAAGAACGGCGTCCGGCTGCAGGTTCAGAGACGTTAGGTCACATAACGGACGTCTAACAGCTGTGTGATGTTCCTCCTCTCTGCAGGGAGTTCGAGGAGACGATGGACGCTCTGCAGGCCGACATCGACCAGCTGGAGGCGGAGAAGGCGGAGCTGAAGCAGAGGATCAACAGCTCCTCCAAGATGACCGTCGACGGGCTGAGAGGAACCGGCCCGTCGGGAATCGCCTCCATCGTCACGGGAATATCAGGAGGTGAGAGGAACTACAGGAGCTGCAGACTCTCACACACGTTTCATGATGACCTGATGCTGTTTGATTCATCTCTTTAACCCTTTGATCCCTGCTTTATCTTTACACTCTTTCTATTTAATCTTTCACTTCTGCAGAGGAACAAAAAGGTATCTACCTGACACATCGTTGATCCTGCATGCTAACTTTCATTTTTAATTTTAACTGTG
>NC_083629.1:24905481-24980481 GCF_963584025.1 Labrus mixtus | reverse complement strand
AACACTTTTATGCGTCTCCTCTTCCTGTGAAACCTGAACAACCCATCGATGATCTAAATCAAAGACAAACATGTTTTAAACTTTAACCTTCAGAGTGACCTTCATCAGACTGCTGTTCTCCTGACACGAGCTCCACAAAGCTGTACCGGTAACTTATAGGTCAGTCGAGGCCGTGATCCTCGCCGCACGCTGCACTACATTTGATTTTGCACAGAGTCGTTATCGTCGGTGTGGAAGCTGCTCACTGAGGTTTATAATCAGCTGCAGGAGGGGGAATGTTTGCTTTCTATGTTTCAGTGTTTCACTCTCTGCTCTGATATTTAGCAGCACACAGGAGGAGGGTCATGTTTACGTTTCTATCAGGTGTCACTGTTTTTAAAAAGCTCACTGTTTAAAGGGAGAGAAGAAGAAGAACTGTGAGGGGTTTAAATGTAGATTTGTTCATTAGGAGCGAGTAGGGGGGCTTCGTACTGTTGGTTTGATCAAAGAGACTTTTTGCACATTTTACAAAACGAGAGAAACAACAGAGGAGAATAAAAGCTGCACGTTCTCTTCACTGCTCCACTGATCGACTAATTTAGTATTTTCACAGTAAGGGAAAAAAACATATTAAACAAATAACAAAAAAGACAAAATTCAGTGCAGGAAGAGGAAGAAAACTCAATGAGCTTATTTGAAGCCTCCACCTAAATAATGCTAAAATATCACCAAATTAAAAAAAACAACTAAACAAAACATAATTAAGATGCAGCAAAGAACAGATAGAACTAACGATGTAATCTTTGTAGTGATGAAGTAACATGCAGAGATACTCGACTTTCTGTTCCTGCAGGTCGCTTTTAGAAAATACACATTTGAAAAAAAATAATAATTTAGAAGGAGAATAAGTTTTAAAATCTTTTAAAGGAGTAAATTGTGACACTGTTCACTGTCCAGAATCAAAGGGTTAATTTATTTGTTGTTAGTGAATCTGTGAGTGACGAAGTAAGGACCGTGTGGAGGCAGGAAGCAGAGTATCTCTGACCTGCAGCATGCTGACGGTTTATTTTCCTCTGTTGGTGAAACTGAAACTTTATCGACTGCACCGAACGAGAACAAAATGTTTTTAACCTTTTAAAGGATTTACTGTCAGACAGATTCATGTTTATTTAAAAAGAACAGAAGAAGGGTTTTATTGGTTTTTAATTATTATTAAGTTATTCTCACTCTCGGGGTGTGAATGTCATGCCAGTTGTTATTGTGTACTTTTTCATGCTTGGTATAAATGATTCACCTACGGAGGCCTGCGAGGCTCAGGAAGGAAAGAAACTCAACAGCTGTTTGTAAATCTGTTCCCAGGGTGTACAAGAGTTATAAAGTGTGCACACAGGTTTGCAATCGATTTCTGTTTATGAAAACCTGAGCAGCGTTTATAAATCCCTGCACGTGTAGGTTATTGACGGTTCTTACTGGAGCCTGAAACCCTGAGGAGACGAGGTCGAGATCTCATCAATCCACTTTATGTTTAATATAAATGAAGAGTTATGGATGCACTGATGGTCACTCAAAAAACACCTGGCATACGGAGTCCATCATGGGAATGTTTGTTTCTCCTGACCTTTATTTATAAGGTGGGAAGTGCTAAGAACTATGGGTACACCTACACACTGCGAGGTGCCCCCTAGTGGTGTGGAGGGGAATTACCTTACAGTTTCTTACATGATTTTGTAAACACTGGGAATGGATTTACAATCAGCTTCTTTTTTTTTTTTTTAAACCTGAGTCTTCTGGCTCTCCGTACACAGCGGTGGCTTTGGTTGAAAATAATCCAGATCCGTTGTGTCTGAACCTCTCGTTCCGCTGAGTCGTGTTCCTGTTTCAGTTTGTGTCCGAGCCTTAAACGGGCAGAGAGCTGCGAGGTGACGAGCGATCATCGCCTGCCTTATTTTGATTCATTCAGACCACACTGTGTTTAAAAGCAAAACTCCATCTTTGCCAAAGATTCTCTGTTTTTGCCATGGTCTGATTAACTGTTTTTTTATGATTCATTAGAGTATTTATGTTTGCACAGTACGGTCTTAACTTGAAGTTTTATTAAACGATGTATTTAATGGGCATAGTGCATCTTAATTCTTATTTATTTACTCTGTTATTTAAGTGTCTGCAGCTTGTCTAACTCGTCTTACCTTTCGTCCTCGTGTGGCTTCCTGCTCTCGCACAAACGTTAACTGATCAATAAAGACATTTAAGCCAGTTTCTCCTCGTCCGTCTTCTCTGTGTTCAACTTCCAAACATTTAGCAAAGAGAGGGTTTAAGAATCTGCAGACATCGGGTTTATTTTCACATAAAAAACAACTTTAGACCGATAAAAAAACATTCCAGTGATGTGTTAGAAAATGAGTCGAGATCTACTTCAAACATTATCCTAAAAACAATTTGATCACCAATAAATAAAAGCAGTTTTCAGGTAGTTTTGATCTGAATATAAAACATTTTAAACTGGTTTCACATTGTTCATTTAATCTATTTAAAAAGAGGTCACTGATCTGTTCCATCAATGCCACGCCGTTCTTCTGCCGAGGACGTGGCCGGTGATTCTCTGAAAGACAGAAAGAAACAAAAACGCTGCACTCGTGAAAACGCTCCAGGCAAGGTGAGTAAAACGGGGATTCTGATGTTTCTTTTTGAAACTGTTTTTTAAAAAAAATCCAGCTTTAAATAAGTAAAAGAAAAAGTTTAGGAAATGCTCCAGTTGATCGCTTTGACCTGCAGCTCATTAAATTGTGATTTTTTTTTTTTAGGACTTTAAAAGGTCAAATATTATTTAAAACACTCTTCTCCATGTTCCTCTAACTCTAACATGTGTCTCTAGTCCGTCTACAAACCCCCCAATGATGAGAAAAGTCCATCCTCGCCGTCTTTTTCCCGCTCCACTTTTCAGAAAATGTGTGCTCAAACAGGCTGTTTGGAGATTTTCCCTTCATGACATCACAAAGGGCAGTAGCCCCTCCCCCAGGTGGGTGACACTCCCACAGCTAGGTGTTTGTTCTGACCTCTGAGTCTGCCTTCTCACCGTAAACAATAGGACATGGAGCGAGAAAGCACCGAGTACACCCAAGCACCTTCCAGAGAGGGGGCGTGGTCAGACACAGCTCATTTACATATTTAAAGGTACAGACACAGAAACAGCCTGTTCTGAGCAGGGCTGAAATAGAGGGGTTTATAGACATGATCAAATACAGGATCAGAGTGGATTTAGAACAAGAAACTTCACACACATGTTTTGAGGAGCTCTGAGACTTATTTAAACTGAAGAAGAGGAGGAGGATATGTCACCTTTAAAGAACTCTTACAGATAAAGTTTCAGCTGCAAGTTGAAGCAATCATCTGGAGCCATTCTTAAACTGTGTAAGCCTTCTTGTCATTAAGAAACTAAAATAACAACCTCCCAACAAAAGGCTCAAGATATCAGAGTATAAGAGAAGCCTTTGATGCAGAGACTCTCTGATTCTTTCTGTGTTGTACCTTGTTGTAAAGTTGGGCGTTGAGTCTGTACGATCGATACTCTGCCTTTCTTCTTTCCTCCTCTCTCCTCCTCTGCACCTCCGGCAGACTCTCGTAAATCCTAGACAAGAAAAACATTGAGAAATGGTACACGGTTGAAATGTAATCAGTTCAAATCAGTTTAACTCTAAAATGCAAGAAGTGGGTCAAAAATGACTTTCAGTGACTTTCTGATGTTCAAAAGTAGAAAATAAAAAGTTATTAAATCATGAGATCTTCTGGTGTGGACGACAGAATACAACACGAGTGAATATGGTTCCCTTACATGACAGATATTGTGTATAAAAAAACAAACAGATCATTTTTGACCCACTGATGGAAGAGTGAACGGTCCTATCACGTTGAGAATCAAAAAGGTCTTCAGCCTACGGCCTAACTACAAAATGTATTAACTGTCACCAGAAGAAAAACTGAACCTGAATGAAATGTTATTCTTCAGAGAAAGTGAAAATCTTACTGTTTGGATCTCTGAATCATCTCTTTCCTTGGTACGGCTCTCCTGAGCAGAGCGGGGCCTGAACAGAGAGAGAGAGAGAGGGCTTTTCACTAAAAATGGAGACACTGGAGATTCTCCATGAGCTTCAGAAATCAGCAGATTTGAGGTTTCAGTCGAACGTCTCCCTCCCTCTTGGTTTTGGTGTTGAGTACCTGCAGGCTTCGGTAGCCTCCCCGTTCCTCCAGGGCGGCAGAAGAGTTCTTCTCTCTCTCTTCTCTCTGTGAAGTCGGCCTGAAGCCTCCTGTCCTCCGCCTGCAGAGCCAGACGCTGCACCCTCTGCATGGACTGAGAGATGAAGTCAGGGCGACGCATCTCCAGAGCCTCCTGCAGGAGAGAGAGGAGGGAAGGTGGCATTATTAAGAATTCACACAGCAATGTTTTTAAAAGGTGTTACGGTTATTAAATTCAAATCTTACATCTAAACAGACTCAGAATCTGTAAATGAGTTTTATCTGTTTCACATTAAAGATGTTTGCACTTCTTTTCCCACCACAAAAAGCCATTACTCCAGAGAGTCTCTTAACTTATAAACACAGACAAAAAGTGTCAGAGAATAAAAAACTGACCTGGAGGGAAACCCGAGCCAGACTAGGAGACATCATTTTAGCTCTTGGATCTAAATCGAGATCGGCCTGATGTATGAAGCTCTGCTGCTCTGTTCTGTCCTGGTGGACTTGTCTCTGTCTGAGCGGT
The DNA here is from genome assembly GCF_963584025.1 of Labrus mixtus. Classification (NCBI taxonomy): domain Eukaryota; kingdom Metazoa; phylum Chordata; class Actinopteri; order Labriformes; family Labridae; genus Labrus; species Labrus mixtus. The sequence continues at coordinate 24,975,749 of NC_083629.1, read as the reverse complement.
TCTCTCCACGGTTTGCTTCTGCTGTACGGCTCAAACCAGGCGGTGCTCTGCCTCCACGCCGCCTCCTCTTCCTCTGGCTGGTTCTCCTTCCTCGCCTCCGACTTCAGCTCGTCAGCAGAGATGAACCAGGAAACACCTGGAGAGAACCGGGAACGTTCAAACAGCCAGAACGATAGATTCATAAACCAAAGGATGTATTCATATGTGTAAAAATACTGAAGTTAGGGGTAACAGAAACCCCCTTTGCAGCCGGTCTTACCCTGAGGGAAAGTCTTTGTCTGGCTTTTCTTGCTCTTTCTGTGTTTCTGTAATCCCTGAGTCTTATAGAGGCTCCTCTTCCCTCCTCTTCCTCTCTCTACGCTGGATGAGGAGGATGAGATCGGCCGGGAGGTTCTGGCTTCAGCGGGTGAAGGAAACGTGGTTCCAACATCTCTGGTGTGACGTCGAGTCGCGTTACTGACCAGCTCCAGGTCGCCTGAGGAAAAGAGGAAACCGTTTTATTGTAGCTTTCATGTATACACATTTGCTCATCATCGAAGTTGTGTCAGGACTTCTGGGATAAATTCACTGAATGTTAATGTTAGATGTTAAACATGAAACCTCACTAAAGGAAAGTTGAGCTGTTTCACATATGGAACTCCTGAAACGTTCCAGAACATCAGTGCAGGCTGATCCTGAAATCTTTTAGCAAAAGTTTTTAGCAAACACTCGGCGCCTCAGTGAACTCCGCTGTTATACCGACCTGCCTGGACGCCTTTGTTGACCCCTCTAACTGCTCTCTTCGAGGGGCCGTGCTGAGACAGGAGGGTGTAAGTGCTGGTCGATGAAGCAGAATCAGCATCAACCTGAAGACAGACACAATGACATCGAGATTAAGAGCTGTTAAACACCTGTGATTATGAGTGACTATACAGTGTGTGTGTGTCACTGTGTTATCAGATAAAGGTCTTTAACCAAGATGAATATATATTTATATTTGTTATATTCAGTGTTTACTGATCTGGTATCTTGATTTATATTCCTGGACAGTGAAGTCAGACATCGTCAGTGAATCACCCAGCTAGTTTTTAGTATCTGAAAGGTTTAAAAAAGTGGAAAGATTATATTTCTTGAGGCGCTGGTGGTGCAGTGGTTAGTGCATGCGCCCCATGTTTGGAGGCTGTAGTCCTCCAAGCGGGGCCCGGGTTCAAATCCAACCTGTGGCTCCTTTCCCGCATGTCATTCCCTACTCTCTCTCTCCCTGATTTCTGACTCTATCCACTGTCCTATCTCTCGAGTAAAGGCACAAAAAGCCCAAAAATAAAAACTTTAAAAAAAGCGGAAAGATTTTATTTCTTGAAAGAAGAATAACCCTGAGAGTGTAAAATGCTGATGCGGGGACAGAGAAAGGTACCTTAAGCCTTTTTGTGCAGTACTTGAAGAATAAAGGCGTTCTGTTTTCTCTTAATTTAAAGACATTAAAGGTGACGATATGCAGATTCACTCACTGTGGATTCATCTGTTCCTGTGGTCTCTGACGGTGTGATGATGTTTCCTCCTCTCATCTGCTCCCGTCCTTCTTTCTGCCTGTCGATGGCGCTGTACAGTTTACTGAGGCTGGAGTTTGTCTTCAGGTGTTGAACTCTGTGAGGCCCGAAGGCTCGGATCAGACGCGCCGTGTCCACAGTGGACATGGAGCCGGACGCGGTGGACAGAGTCTCTGACTCGTCTCTGTCGGCGGGGCAGAGGTAAGGACTCAGGGAGGAGTTATGAGAGAAGTTGGAGGTGAAGGAGTCGTGCGTTTCCTCGTCTGCAGGTTCAGAAGTTTCCTGGACTTGAACCTTCTGAGACTGGGCCTGACGAGGGACGGGAGGTTCCACGTCTCTCCTCTTCCCCTCTCTGACGTCCCTCTTTCTTTCTCTTCCTGCAGCATCTTCTCCCCTCCTTCCTAACATTTCTCCTGGATGATTTCCCCCTGGAGAGTCAGTCCTTCTCGTGCTGTGAATGAGACGTGACAGGCGCTCTAGCCGCTCCAGCAGCGACGCCTCTCTGTCGCTGGTCGGTCGAGACTCCTCCTGGCTCCACCGATCACAGAACCTCTGCCAGAGCTGGTCCAGGTTGCTGATGCTCGGCTGGGCAGCGGGGTGAGGGAGGTCAGAGTCCTTCCTCTCCTGATGGACGAAGCTTTGGTCTCTGTGGTGGCTCAGTCTGCTGGAGTCTGAGTCCACACCACCTGACTGAATCCTCTCCCTGCGTGTCTCTGGATGATCATAACTGAGAAACTGCACAGGACTGGTCCCCTGGTCTCTCCTGGAGGTTTCTTGGTTGCTGGATAAAGGCACTCTGGTGAAGGCGACTGACACCTGAGAGGACGGCTCTGGAGCTGGAGTCGTACTTGTATTTAGGGTTTTGTCCGCTGATACAGAGGCACCTGTGTGTTAAAGAGTAAACAAGTGTTAAGAAGGATTTACAAACAATACGATACGATTTTATCACGATTCTTGAGTCATGATTCGATAACATTGCGATTTTTAAACATTTTGCGATGTGCTGAGAATTAGGATACAGTATATAAAGATTTAACTTTAACTGCAGATTGTCTCCATCTTTTGACCTCGGTACATTTAGTGTGACAATTACAGATTCTACATGTCTGAGGAGATGATTCTTATTCCTAACATTTAGTAGTAATCATTTATTTCAGTCACAAGAAAAAACAAAAACATTTTGACCGTTAGGTGTAGTCTGAAGCTTTATCTTATTACACCTACCCTTGTTACAGATCTTATTATTTAAGACACGACTAGTTTGGTTACAAAAAACAAAACATATCAGAACAAAATTTGTTCCAAGAATTTCTTTCAAAACAAAACAAATGAACCAAACAAAAAAACAAAACAGAAGTCACACTCAAAAAATAATCAAACCGACCTTTTATATGACGTTTGATGTCACAGTTGAATAAATGAAGTATGCAAACTGTTCATGTGTGAGGTGGATCAGCTCACCTGTGCGTTCAGGCTCCTGCATTTTGAAGGCTGTGGTTTTCAGCCTCTTGCTGTAGATTCCCTCGCTGTGTCTGATGGTGACTCCACGGTCCAGCCCCGGGTCTTTGTGTCCCAGGACTTCACTGCTGAAGCGAGGTGGGACAGCGTCATCTGAGCCTGGTCAGAATATAAAACATGCTCGTCACCTTATGACAGTAAAAAATCAAAAAGGGTTACACAAAAGATGTTCTTCATCACTGAAATGTTTTAAGGCCGGTGTAAACAGAATGCATGGAGCCCTCAGTCCCCTCTCCCTGTGTCGCTCTGCCTTTGTCTCACTCAGCCCCCGAACATGAATAATGTATGCACTGCCTGGTGTATGTTACAATAGAGCAGCTGCCACCCCAAGAGGGCTCAGGGGACATGAGAGCAGAGCCTCCACATCCAACTGACAATAAAATCATCTGTATTTGATCTTTCACTACTGCTGGACATTTTTTTGAAGGAAGAAATAAAAGAGATTGTTTTTTTTTTTTTTTTTTTACCTGTGGTAGCGAAAAGTATTCAACATTTCTGAAGACATGAGTACCTGTGTGGGAGCTCTCCATGGTGGTGTCAGAGCGGTCTGTGGAGGAGAAGTCCGCTTTCCTTTGGGGGACGTAGAAGAGCTCCTCACTGCCGCGGGGTTTATAAGGCAACAGAACAGGCACAGCTGGAAGAGGAGAGAAACATACAGCCATCTTGATCTTTATCACAGAAAATGAATACACCCATGTTCACTTCATTTCTTATCATCTCTTCCAGCTAAGGATGAAGTTTGAAACATGTAGAAATGATACTTTTTCTGTCACACAATCATTATCTGTGGATTTTCCTCACATCTAAAATAATCTCTACTTTAAGCTCTGCCATTTTTTATCTTTGAATAAAAAGCATGGGGAACAGTTGGGTTTTCTTTTTTTACTTAACTGCACTCTAAAGCTAAGAAAAAGCAGCCAAAGAAAGGTCTCTCTCATCTTACTGTTGTGGTTATTTGATGTAAGCGTACCTGGTGTTTCAGTTGTTGAGGGGCTTATTGACACCTTGACCCCCTGATGTGGTTTAAAGGACTGGGTTGATGTGGTGCTCGTCTTTCTCTGAGACCCGGCGGGTTTGAAGAGGGCGGAGGTGACTCTCGGTCTCCCCGCGTCTCTGCTGTCGTACCACTCTGGTGGACTGGACAAACCGACGCCTTCGTCTGGACTGCTGGCGGCAGAATGAGAGCGTCTGAGGGGGATGAATTCCTCGTGTGGCGGCGCTGTGGGACCAGAGTGGACAGCGGTGGCTGCGCTGTGATCGGAGGCTTTGGGGGACAGAGTGAGGTGGACATGCGATATGTGGCCTTTCCTGGGAGGTACATCAGAGGTGGATGAACCTGTTGATGATCCAGGTTCTGGACCAACTCCAGATTCATTTGGCCTGTGAAGCTGTGTTTTATCTTTGGCATTTAAATCCTCTGTTTGTAACTCCTGTAGGGGGGGAGGAGCTTCTTCAACGTGGCCTCCAACAGTGTCCTGCCTCTTCTTACTCCCCTGTGCTGACTGAGGAATCAGATTTAGATTCCTGGTGGCACCGTCTTCTTCCTCCCCGTGGGGAAGGTGGATGTTAGCCGTAGCATGTTGCACTGCTTCTGTGGAGAGCTCGTTTAGATGGAGCATCTCTGGCGCTGGACTGACGGGAGGTGCAGGCGACGTGGATGGCGAGGAGGAGGTGGAGCGTTTGCGGGTGGCGATTGTGATCGACGTGAGGGCCAGAGGGTTTGTCTTCGGGAGGGTCACCCCTTCTCTGGCGGCTATCTCGCGAACCTGAGCCTCTAGATTTGATGGAAGGGGGGCGTGCAGGTGAATGTTGGAGGCAGAGACGTTTGCGCTGAGGTTGAGCTGCGGCTGTGATGGTCGTTTGTTAGCATCAGCCGTGGAGGTTAACGTCTCCACCTGCTGTGATGGAAACTTTCCACTTGGCATTCTAACACTGGACGCTGCACTGCTCTCAGTATCTGTGCTCCTCGGACTCTGAAAGAGGAAATTAAACACAATCCTTGTTTACATCATTCTTTAAATTAAATCACTCATCAAAAAGATACAAAACAAAAACATGCATGTCTTGACACAGCAAGCCTGCAACACACCGGTTACCTTAAGCATGAGATCTGAACAGTCCAGAAGCATGTCTCTTTAATGAATTTTATCAAAACATTGGAAGAAATAAAAAGTCAATTTACAGCATTTAAAAAAGGCAGTGAATTAAAGTAGACGGCTACAAATCAAGTTTTTTTTTAGTGCTGTTTGAAGTATGATAATAAACCGCTCTGCGTCAGACGCTTACCTTGATTGGATCTTTTAACAGCAGCTCTCTCTTGATCTCTTCGATCCGTCGTCTGTCTTCTTTGTCTAACTCCAGAGGCTCACACTGTTGTCCGGATATCTTCAGCTTGATCCATTCTGCAACACAGAATGCAGATGTTAAATTTTTATTCTTGCAACTCTAATCCCAGAACACCATGGCCCTATCACCTGATGACAGTTCAGCCTCTCAGCGTGATCACTCATGTTTGGCTTGGTCTGCAGATCTCTGGGCCCAGACTCACAGACTCATTGACTTCAGATGTAAGAATAGGAGTTAAAAGTTGATAAAAAAATATCAAGAATCAAGACGTTTTATCTGCGTTCATCCGTGAGAAATTCACAAAAAGCACATTTATTGTTAGAGAGTTGATGATGAATTACATAATCCTCTTACCTCTAGCTTGTCTCTCCTCTTGGTCAGTAGTGCTGGCTGTACTGGACACCATGGTGGACGGAGACTCATTCTGCAGTAACTTGGCCACTCTGACAGCCAGCGAACTCTCACTGCTCCCAACACTCATCACGCTCTGATCCTCGGGGATGGTTGAGGAGGAGCTGCTTTGTACAGGACTCGGAGGAGGAGTCTGAGTTTCCTCCTCTGTCACAGCTGTAGTGTCTGCAGCAGGAGTAGACGTGAGCTGTGTTGCACTCTGCGCTGGTGAAGGCTTGGTGATTGGTTGCTGTGGAGGGACGGTGTTATCAGGAGGAGCAGCACTGCAGCCCTCAGGCTCTGACCGCCGTGCTGACTGGGAGAGGACAAAGGACAGCCCGGCGTCTCTACTAACAATGTTATCTTGTTGCCTTCTGTGTGCACCTGTTGCTGGAAAATTTGTCTGCGATGATGATGATGTCATTCTCTCTCGACCAATGGAGCGCTCTCTCACTTTATCTGAAGCCAGCAGGGGGTCGGATGAGGATCTTGCCCACAGCGTGGAGGACCGAGTTCTGGGATCTTCAGCAGCCCAGGAGGAGAATGAGGACTCCTGTGGCCCACTGGCTGTCTTCCTCAGAGACAGGAATATGTCGTTATCAGGGGGCAGACGGGGGGCTGCAGGGGAGGCTGAGGACGCCGCAGAAGACCCGGCAGACACCACGTTCTCCGCCTGAGAGAGGAGTTTCCGTATCTCAAACAGGGTATTGGAGCTGACAAAAGAGTCTTCTGCGGTCTCCTCTAGACTGCGGCTCGTTTGAAAAGTCGACCGGATGGTATTCTGGCTGCTGCTGAAGCTGCTGCCTCTCTGCTGCTGCAGGGCGGTTTGCAGCGTGGAGGGATGAGCGTCCTCTTCAGGCTCAGAGGACGTAGCCCGTCTTTGTTCACTCTGCACAGCTTCTGTAACTGATGAAGGAGAAGCCCGCCTCGGTCGCTCTTGGATAGAAACAGCTGGGCCGAGACTGTCCAGGCTGAAAGGTATGGACACACTGGAGTCCACTGACAGAACGCTGCACCTTGAAAACTCTCCTTTCTGAGGACTGCCACCTGCAAATACAGTGAGAAGATCAATAACCACATTAGGGGGTTCTGTGCCTTGCTCAAGGGCACCTCAGAGACACCTCAGAGCACCTCTTTCATTGCTATTAACAGTGTGTTTGAATTCGATCTGTTTTCAGTGACCCTTTCTTTTGTACAAGCTGGAAATCAAAATACGAAATGAATCGGCTTTGGATGCCCAGGAGACCTTTTTTTGTTGCCGTGGTAACGAGACATACATCAATATTGTTTGATTTTTCAAATCAAAGTCGTTTCAAAGTTTTAAAAACTGTAATCTTGAGAACTCCAGTTTAAAACATGATATAAATATGTCGGTGTAAATGTTTCAGTGCATTTTATTTATTATAGTTTCATAAAGTGGTCGAGTACCTTCAGAGGGCTGCGTGCTCTTGGTGGGGGTTCCAATAGATCCTTTTATTGTACTGAGATCAGTGGGGGAGAATTCAGGCTCTCTGATTGGTCCTTTGGGTGCAAACGGAGTTAAGATTGTGGAGGGAGACTGGTCAATACCCAGGTTATGGAGATACAACTGAAAACAAACAAATATAGAAACATATCAGACACATAAATAAACTTCATGAACTACATTAACTACTACATCTTTGTGTTGTGATTGAATCTAATATCTGTCTTTATTAATAAACCATTTAAAACTTTTCTCTTACCGGTATTCTTTCTTCAATGTTGAACTCTCGCGGCCTGGCTGGAGGTGGAGGTGTTGATAGTTTGGAAGTCCAATATGGGGCGTAGTTATCGACCTCCAGGCTGACAACAGAAGAAGCTCCGATGGACGTTTCTAATTTAATTTCATAGTTGTAACCATCTTGAGAACTTGAGAGTGTCGAGTCTCGATCAGGTGACACGTCACTGAACTGACCGAGGCTCATGAACGGCGAGGGTTGGACGGCGGCACTCTGCTGGTGATCGACATCAACTTGAGACTGGCTGTTCTCGTTTTCTGCAGGTGTTTCTGTTTGTTGATCTTTATGTACTGACATGACCGTGTTAATAGAGGAGTGACTCTGAGACCTGCCGTAAGGTGAGGCAGAAGGTCTCGTGTTGTTCTTCTCATTGGGAACGCTGCCCACAGCCTCCCCTCTTCTCGGAGAAGAGGCAGAGGGATCCACGGAGGAGCTCTGTGTGGCATTCAGATTGGCCGCACTTGAAACGGGAGGCTGCTGTAAACTCCTCGCCTGCTCGCTCAGGATGCGGTTCAGGGTATCAGACACTGCTTCGTAAGCTTTCTTTTTAGGGGAGACTCCAGAGAACCCCTGCAGTGCTAAGCTGTCAAATAGTGACGTCTTGCCTGAGCTCTGGTTTGCCCTCCAAGCGTCTACTTTCTGCATAAAGTTGACACTTGGGAGAGACTGGACTTCTGCTGAGGTCACCTCCTCTTGTCTCTGATTTTCTGTGTCTGGACTCTGAACATCAGGCCCGGGTAAAGCTGGCTGTGAAGACATCCCCGTGCTCGACTGATGTGAGTTCTCTTTAATGGATTCTATGTCGGAAAGTTGCCCTATTTTAAGCTTGACAGTGGATTTGGGCGGGGCCTTAAGAACTCCTGGAGTGGACTGAGACTGTGGAAGGAAACCCAGGTAGGACCCATCAATCCCTGTTTGGTTCCCCGAGGACCAGAGGTCATGCTCTCTGAGGCCCCGTTCCACACCTGTTGAAAATGGCCCTGTCCATGGCCCGCCACCCACATTTGCTTTGCTCACACTTGGCTTGCCTTCATTCCTCTCTTGGGGATACGGTGTGAAAGACTCACTCGGTGGTGTAGGACTTTTCTGCTGTTTGTTTTTAGACGCAGCTTCACAGCTGTTGCGCCTCTCTACCTCGCTCAGCAGCTCTCTGTGTAACATCTCACTGCTCTCATCAGGTTGAGTGCTGCGATGCCCCATTGTGATATTACAGACCTCGGATGGCAGTCTTGGTGATTGGGTAGAGTATAAATCTCTTTCAAGTGGTTGTGTCCGTCTCTGTGGAAGAGACACTTCACCTGCAGGACCCTCTCTTCTAGCTGTGATTTGGTCAGTATCTGGTTTGCAGACTTCAGTGCTTTTAACCTGCTCTGCAAAAGATGCAGCAGTCTTCAGTGAGGTCTCAGAAGCCGAGGAAACAGCACTACTACTGCTGCTCGGCATGCCAAAGTCTTTCTGAAGGAGGTCCAGGAGATGCTGGGCAGGAACATCTTTACTCAGAAAGAAAGTCTCATCCTCATCAGCGTCTCCTGTTCTTTTGTCAGAAAGCTTAGGAAGCGTCTCAAAGTCCTTCTTTTTGGTATACGAGTCATCACTGGACGATACTCCCTGTCCCTGCCTTTCTTTCCCTTTGCTGTTGTTCCTTGGGGACAAACTGTGCTGGGAAAGAGAGCAGCAGCTGCTGGCTCCTTCTTCAGACAGGATGGTTGCTTGGGTCAAAGGGTGCTGGGATAGTGAGTCACGCTCTGAAGCCTGACTAAAGATATTCGGGGGGAAGTGTGACCTCTCTGACGCCATGGAAATGTCAGGGTATGCCCTTTAAAAAATAAACATAAAGATATCACAAAGCGATTACATTCTGAACATTCATATAAAGTATAATATTAACCATGTACACAGAAAGAGCAAAAGCGTGTATTACCTTAGAGGAACAAATTCATTCTCACTTTGATGAAATAAAGAGTATTCAGTGAAGTTGTGTTCCACTCCAGAGTCTGCAGGCAGCAGGTGAAGAGCTGGAGAGAGGTTACTGTCCTGAAAATCTGATGATAGAAGAAAACACTTGAGGTTATTCACATGAACGTTCAACAGGTTTACAGATCCTCGAAACTAAATGCATGAAAATGAAAAGTATCCCTGCCTTTAACCTCCTGTTGTCATCAGACACAATGTAGTGAATTATCAAAAACTTGAAATGTGGTCACAAAAATTTGAGTTAGGAAACATGCTGAACAAAGCAGAAGAGAGAGTAAATATAATCACTTTACACCTACCTGGCTGTAAAGCACACCTCCATGGCTCTCTAAGCTCCAGGCCATCCGTTTCCAGTCTGGGCTGTGTCTGATCCGGACTGGCAAGGCTTTGACTTGGAGCTTCCAGTTCATCTGCCGACGTCTGAGAAGAAGCCTCCCCCCTTTGCTGTGAAGCAAATCACCAAAATGTACTCACTGTTACAGTTCTTCTGTGCTGTTTCAGATTACTTTTAAACCTAAAACTTAAGAAAACTACAATTCTGCTATTCCATTTAGCAGACGCTTTTGTGTAAAGTGATAACAGCAGAGATTAAGAACACAGCAAGGATCTAGAGAGGAGGAAACAACATCAGTAAGTGAAAACAAAAAGCTTTACTGGTAAGTTCAATCGTACACACAGATGCTGACAGGAAGTGACCAGAGGCAAAGCACAGTTTCTTTCTCTCTTTAAGTTAACGTTAACAACATCAACAGCTGCTCATGAGATATCTAATCAGCATCAAAACCGTCCTAAATATCGTCATCGTTGTCATCAACAGGTTGTAATTTTCATGCGTCTGTGTTTTATTGTGGTTGTACTAATTGGATTAATATTTGTTTCTTGAAGTATGAAATAAATCAAATCAACGTCATGATCAATCTCATCATCATTAAGGTTGTAGGTGTACATGAAAGAGATGGGTCTTGAGGTTTTTCTTAAAGGTGGCAATAGACCAGTGGTGTCCAAACTTTTTTTCTTGTGGGCCAAAATTGTCGTGTTAGAATCGCTCGCGGGCCACAGGTTTTGTTTTTTTTAAATATAGTTGAAAAAATAGTAAGTCTTTGTAGATCAGAATCAAAAGGCTCGCTAAAGAAACCCTTTAATAAAAGGAAATCAAATATTTTGATTTCTTTGTTCTACTTTATTTGTTTTTTTCTCAGAGCCTGTAACGTGGTTCATGTTTTTGGAAAAGCTTTCTGCATTTAGCTCAGGTCATTAAATGGTTAAACAACAGTCCGCTTGTTTGCAAAAACTTTGCATACGTTTTTTTTCATAGTTTACAAAAAAATGTGGAAAATAGTAAAAGCTGTAGATTTAAAAAACAACAACATACATGTTACTGAACATTTTCTATTTTAGGAATATTGTTCAGCTCTTGTTAACATGAAAAAGAAAAATAAGATAATGTGATAATCTTAATCAAGGCCTCGGGCCAAAATCTTCTGATTCTTCATTTGAAGTCACGGGCCACAAAAAGTCCCCTCAAGGGCCGCAAATGGCCCTCGTGCCGCACTTTGGACTCCCCTGAAATGGACTCTGCAGATCTAATCTTCATCAATCACAGATAAATCATCTTTTTTAGGTTTAAATGCACTTAAACTGTATTTTAACATGCATCAAGTCAATCTACACTGTCGCAGGATAATGCATTAGTGATATCCAAGTTGTTAGATTAAACTTGAAGCTGATGTCACAGTAACCGTGCAGAAGTTTAGGATTTGGATGTTTTTTCTTCCAGTTTTGTCATTAAAGAAATCAATAGACTTCACATGCAATTTTCGTTTCACCATTGCACTGTTTCAGATAAACATAATTTACTAAATTTTCATAATTTTGTTCATTTTAAAAATGCATGTTTTATATATAAAATTCTGCACGGACTTGCTCCTCCTCCTTTGAAGGACTTTATAAAGCTGAAGTCTGCCAGTGGGATCGGCAGCAGGGGCCACAGCCCGAGGAGACTGTGAGGCCCCACACAGACACACTACATTCAGACAAACTGTTCTGTCAGTCAAAGGAAATAAATATTACTCACAATAAGAGACTCACAAACATATGTAACCTTCAAAACACACCTCGAACAAGTCTGTGACCACCTTTAACCTCTATTATAGTCTTGTGTCACTTGTGTCTTTGTATTTTACTTGTAATTTGTCTTTCTCTGTTACCTGCTGAGGGACAACAGATGGAAACACTTCGGTATTTTTACAGCTGTTCATTAATATGCACTGTCCCTAACAAATAAATAAAATAAAAACGAATGTGTTGCAATCAGAATAAGGTTGAGATTTTAATGCAGTTGTCTTTAATATGAATATTTTATAAGTTTACAGGCATAACAAAACATTATGGACATGCAACTGGTTACTGTTAGCTTGGTGGCTAAACTGTATAATCTACCTTTTATCTGCTAAAGTGTTAGCACCTCAGTTGTTGTAACCACATTAGAAACGCAATATTTTGTCTGACCATGAAGTTTAAAAGAACCTGGTTAATACTTTCGGTGTGTTTATAAATGAGACTTAGCAGGGCTGTTAGCATGTAAGTAGCTCACCCAGCTGTTACACGGTCCGGGTTAAAAGAAGCTTTAAACGGGCGAGTCGGTGCCAGTTAGACGACACGGTAAGGAGAGACAACATAAAAAATGCTACATGTCAAAGCTTTCACGTCAGAAATAAAGTTAAAGTTGTATAAATTACCCGAAGAGGCTCCATGTTGTTGTGTTGTTGTCAGTCCGCCACAGCGAGCGCGCTTCCTCCAGCTCGTATCCAAGGACCGTTGCTAGGAAATGAGGTGGGTTTGATTTGAACCGTTGAACAGGAAAGATCGTCTATTAGACAGAGTATTCACCCGCCGTACATTGTAGAACTACAAAAAATAAAAACGCGTAGTCACTGTTAGTGTCACCTGGTGTCATATATTGTTTTATGTTGTGAATACTGTGCTCTGTGTTGGCAGTTACTATGAAGAAACACATGAGGTTCCCTTTTCACCCATAGACTGTTAATAATAATCTTTATACAGTCTATGGTTTCCCCACAGTGTCTCAAAAATAAAGCAGAGTGGTACCTCCTACCATGCCCCATTTGTGCATCCATACATCTATGTATCTAACCCATAGACTGTAAATATTATCTAACCCAGATTATTATTATTATTGTTTACAGTCTATGATCTAACTCCAGTGAAATAGTATGTGCATACACAGTCTGTATATGCAAACTCGGGCTAGTGCAATCACATCAGCATTAGGGAAATGTCTAATTTACACCAATATCTCATGTATTGGTGTAATACCAATAATGCCAATACTTCATGTACTCCAGGCAGCATGTCTAGATGACAAAATAAAATTATAAAAACCAAAACAAATAAAATATAACATCCAAACTGAGAAAAAAATCACAATACAAAGATATATAAAATACACTTAAATAAATAAAAATAAAATAAGCTATAACTGGGGGGCTTTAATTGATGTAAAACTCAAGTAATTCACAGACACTTAAGGCACTTTTTTAGTTTTCTTTGTTTTACAAAGATGAATATTAGATTTTCAAGTCATTTTTAAGTCAACCAAATTTGTAAAAACGTAAACTTAATATAGAAATGAACTATAATCAAAATATGATGACATAACATCATCTTTGACTGTAAATATGAACACACCAACTTTTACCAAATGACTCATGAACCCTTCAGTCTGCCACCTTTGGACTGAACGCTGCGGTCTAATCCCGCCTACTTTATCACGATTGGCAGGCGCCACATCCAATCAGAGTTCCACACCCCAACAAACAAGGCAGCCGCGTCACATGATTGGTGGAGCGGCTGGGAGGCGGGAGAAAGGCAGATACATTAAAAACGTGGCACATAAACACTCCTACTTCAGTTTCAAACGCGGAAAGAGATAACCACACATGAAACAGTGCAGAAAAACTTGCTTCGGATATCAAGACAGAGATATTTAACGTCGAATCAACCGCGGGAAGCACGACTGAGAGATAAGTTAACACCATGTCAAGAAGGAGAGCCGTTTTAAGAGGTGGGATTGTTATTGTAGGCCACTTGACAGTTTCTTCGTCGCTGAGTTTCATTTACTGAGAAGTAGCTAGTGCCTTATAAGCTAACATTTTATGTTTGGACTTTACCTTTGACTACCTCACAGGTGGGACTCCTCCTCCTGTCAACAGAATCCGAGAAAACTCGAGACTAATGCGCACACACGTGAGTATGACGCAGGCTCCGGGAAACTTTGCTTGTGTTGTCGTTATTGTGGTTTAACAGGTCTTTCCAGTTTTACATGTGTTGCTGGAAACATGACAGCATTTCAAGGTCACTTAGAAGATATAGAAATAGTTATGTTAACAACAGGCAGGAAATAAGTTATAAATATCCTAGAAGAAGAAGAAGTTATGTTTTATTAATCCCAAAGAGGAAGTCACTTTTACACTCTGATATTGAAACATGCTGCAAAATGAGACACACATGCATACAGAGGCAATTCTTGTCAACAGGCGACTGGGGCCCTGATGGCTCACAAACTTTTATTCACAGTAGTCGCTTAAAATGTGCAAATTTTGCAATGACAGAAGGAAACCTCCCCATCTGACAGCACTCGATCTCGTTGCCTTGCTCAGCGTTGCGTGCATTATTTCTGTGAAAACTAAAGTTTGTCAATGAAAGTCAACCAAGAAAAAATAAGATAAATTATCCGTCTTGAGGAGATAAAACATTAACAGGAAAAAAAGAGGAAGAGGAGTAATCGTCGGGACAATGGCAAACATAATAGGGCCACCAATTGTTTTTGACTGGGGCCCCAACAGACTCTAGAATCGCCACTTGGCTTCCCGTGTTTTCTGCCAAACGACCAATCAAGAAGAGTTTGTTTACAGAGAATTGAAAACGTAGAAGAGGGACACATTTGAGACAGAATAACCAGCTGATTGTCTCTGTTTGTTTCCTATTTAATCACTTTATCACCGACAATATACAAATCTCAAGGCTGCATGATGTCTTGTCTCTGTGTTCATGAAAGACTGGCACATCTCCAAGTGAGTGCTGGATCAAAAAATAAAAAAGGTATAAAGGAGCAAACAAGACCTGCACTCAAAGGAACTCCCATTTAAAGGATTTATTGACTCAGACGTTTCAAGGAGGAGCACATCGACTCGATGCGTCACTTGTCAATAAATCATTGGATTGAGGATCTTGTTTGCATCTTTGTCTCTGTGCAACACAATCATTATTAATCTAATGACGGGGTAATCTAGAGAAGGGTTGGGCTCCAGGAAATACTTTAGCATAGTCAACAAGCATTCGGGTGACAATGGCCAGAAAACTTTGACGGATGCATATGAAGTCACCTTGTTCTCTTCTTCTCAGGAAACTGTGGTTGATTTCATTAGTGGACGTCGTCCTACGGGCTCCATCCTAGATGTCTTCGCTAATGGCTTCGGTAAGAAACGTTCTGATCCGTCTGATCTGTTGAAGGTTATTTTTAAAGAAACTGGAGATTACACAACACCCAGTATTGTTGGATTCAAAGCAGTGAAACAATCCTTACTATGTTTCTACACCTGGTTGACGGGTGGTAACACACATTTACCGCCTTCTTGATTAGTTCTACTTTCATCCTATACATGCTCATGTTTTCCCAGTGTTGCAATTCGCCCATCAACCCCAGCAGGTTGCCCAGATTAGAAAGTTGACAGATCTTAACAGTTGTCGCACATGCATGCCTGAAAATGTCTTAAATGTCAGACTGCTCTTAAATCTTCCTGTGATGGTTGTTCACACATGTCCCTCACTGCTATCCCTGTCGATGGGGATCATTACGATCACAGAGATTGCACAAGACAGGCGCATACAGTCCACGGTCCTGTGGGGGGGTCTCAGGATATCAACCTCATCACCCCCTCCTACTAGCTAGCAGGGAATTTCCTGAATATTTCCTGCCGTGTTCCCACAACAGCTAATCCCGTCTTCAATCTGAAAAATGTACTCAGGGGTTTGGAAAGAAAACTTCAGGTTCAAGGTAGTCGGAGCAAGAAAGGGGGCCATTTGTTTTCACATGTGCAGCTCACCCTGAAAATTTCTACTACCAGACTGTCTTGTTGTACAAAGGAGGTCAGGATGCATCAACACAATCTGGAGTTCTCTATTCAAGCTCAAGGCTTCCACACTTACAGCTGTGCAGTAGACGAGCTCTAGAAAATATATCACCCTTTTCTCCTCTGCCTCAAAGTTAGTTTAGAGCTATAAAAGTAGTCCTACGATATCTCCAACTTTGTGTTTTACTGTCAGAGATTAAGAGCAGGACAGGAGTCCTGCAGGGTGTGTAATGCAGGAGACGGCAGGTTTCTTCCACTTAATGCTGCGTGTTGTTTTTTATTGAGCTGTTAAAGTTGAACTTTGACACCACATGTAAAACACCTGAGTTAAGAGGGGAGGAAGAACTAACCTCTTTTGTGTTGAATGGAGTTTGGTAGAAATGGTTGTTCTCTACAAAGCAAAGGTTGGGAACCAATGTGACCCCAGGTTGGGAACCAATGTGACCCCAGGTTGGGAACCAATGTGACCCCAGGTTGGGAACCAAAGTGACCCCAGGTTGGGAACCAATGTGACCCCAGGTTGGGAACCAATGTGACCCCAGGTTGGGAACCAATGTGACCCCAGGTTGGGAACCAAAGTGACCCCAGGTTGGGAACCAATGTGACCCCAGGTTGGGAACCAATGTGACCCCTGGTTAGGAACCAGTGTGACCCCAGGTTGGGAACCAATGTGACCCCAGGTTGGGAACCAATGTGACTCCAGGTTGGGAACCAATGTGACCCCAGGTTGGGAACCAATGTGACCCCAAGTTGGGAACCAATGTGACCCCAGGTTGGGAACCAATGTGACCCCAGGTTGGGAACCAATGTGACCCCAAGTTGGGAACCAATGTGACCCCAGTTTGGGAAATGTGACCCCAAATTGGGAACCAATGTGACCCCAAATTGGGAACCAATGTGACCCCAGGTTTTTTCGATGATGCCCTTGAAATCTTAGCAACATTAGAAAATGAACAAAATCCTCTTGTGTGTTTTTCTTTGTATCTCCTAGGTTTAGATTTTTTAAGGAGCTTTGGCGGAGACCTTGACGATGACATCATATATTCTGATGACGACGACGACTATTATGATCGCCTGAGTCCACAATATTCCCCCAACAGGACATTGCAACCACATCCAAGAATAAGACAACTCACAGAGGAGGTAGTACAATTCAGTTTCACTTTTGTGGAAGGGAAACTCAAAGACTCCGCCCACTTTTATTCTTAGTGGTTTATGATGTGATATAAGTGCGTCAGGGACTCGTGCACTGGATGATATGAGAAGTTAATCATATTTACCTTCAAAATGGGAACATGTCAGACTTGTGTTTTGTGTTTTGAAATGTATTCTCTGAACTTCTTTGGCGTTGGCTGAAATTGGAGATATATAAACCCTGAGTTCACAGGTTTGTGTTTTATTCACAGGAAGCTGATAAACATGCAAAAGAATTGATAGAAGAAGAGGAGCGGAGTAAGGAGCGAACTGAGAGGAACAAGCGCAAAAAAATGGTCAGTGACAGCATTATTTCCAGGATGTAACGCGTCATGTCTTCAGAACAGAATTAAACCACATCTTTCTTTCTTCCTTCCTCTACTCACCCACCTTTAAAAAAAAGAGGCATTTCAAAGGATCGTTGTATTGGGCATGCATGTGCTGATGTGAACAGAAACAGGAGGGGAACTGGTTCTCTCGATCAACCAGCAGCACTTCATGTAGCAGGCTGAGAGCTCGACTCCCGTACTGTAGCTAGTAGGAGAGCAAACAGCTGGTTCTAAAAGAGCGACACAGCTGCACAGAAACTGAGCGTAGTGGACTTTAAGGAACACAATAGAAATCGTCACGCAGGTGGACAGTTGAAATATTTTCTCTCTCTGGGAGACCTCCAAATTCAGACTGCGTCTCATATTCTGGGTTTTACATAACTGTGCAGAACTTTATCCAATCAGTTGATTAATGCCGCGTTCCATTTACCTCGGAAGTGGGAAGTGGGAACTGGGAATGACTCACAACCGAGTCACCTGCGTTCCAGTTGCAAGTCCGACAAGCAACATGGACGCGTCCAGGAGTACCTTTGTTTTGGTAGCTAATACCAGACAATAACAACACACTACATGATACAATTGGTCTGATTGATTTAATTACACAAAAAGACGACTAAGCTGCTAATAAACTCAACAATTTGCATCTTAAATATCCCTTTCGATGCACATTGGTTCCATTTGACACTTCTGACTGGGAACTGGGAATTTCCCACTTCTGAGATCAACTGGAACGCAGCATAATCGTTTCAATAATCAATGGCTAGTTATCAGAAGTGTTAAATCTCTAATAGAGTGAACGACTCTGCCAGTAAACACTACAGACATGATGATGGAAACATCTTTAGTTATTGGTTTCTAAACAAAAATGCCGCAGTGCGAGCAGCCCAAAAAGTCGACATGAAAACGGGTCATTACACACGAGGTATGTTAAACTCGAGGCCTCCTTGGATCAGATTGTAAACACGCTTTTGTAACGACAAAGGAGAGAGATCAAGGTCACTCGAGTTCGCGTGAGATTCAAGGTGTGACTCACCTCAGGGCGGGGCTCTCCTCATAATGGAACTAATGTTTGACATGTGAGTCAGCCTGCATGTTCACATGACCAGTGAAGTCGAGTTACTGCGACAGCTCAATCAGACCTTCATACAGTCGACCTTTTCAACGTCACAAACCAAACCAGCTGCAAACTGATTTCCTTCCATGCATGTACCTCGCCATGTTGATCCCTTCGTTGTGTCTTCTTCTACACATTTATGCTGTTTGATTTCCAGGTGTGTGTGTACACATTCTTACTGTCCAGAGTAAATAGACCCCCAATTAGGCCTGCATGATATGGGAGAAATATGCAGACATATTCCCACAGTCCAAAGACATGCTCGTTAGGTTAACTGGAGACTCTAAATTCCCTGTAGGTGTGAATGTGAGTGTGTCTGGTTGTCTGTCTCTATATGTCAGCCTCCTCAAATGTACAAAAGTCTGCTTCTTTGCTCCTGACACTTCGTCCTTTTTTGTTTTCAGCGTAAAAAAGAAAAGAAACGATTAGAGAAGGAGAATGCAGTGAAAAGCGTTATACCTGTAAGTCCTTCTTTATTTTAATGTGGTTAAACTTTATAGTCTGGAAGTAAAACTTTCCAAAGCCGTGATGTGAACCGTGATGTGTTTTTCTTCTTCTTCCATTTCAGGAGGAAGAACAAAGGAAATCAGACTCCTCAGAAAATCAAGAAGAAAGTCCGAAAATTGAAACTAAATTAATGGCAAATGAATCTTGTGAACGTGGAAAATCACCACATGAACCTGAAGCTGCCGCATGTGAGCAGAGAGAAGATGGAGATAAAGAAGAAAATCTTTTGAAAATTAATAATGAAGAAGAATTGGAACTAAAGGTTGGTCAGTTTCAAACATTGTGGTAATCTTATTAAAAAGGTTTTCAGGAATGCTTTGACGTGTTGTGAAGTTTTCTTACTTGTGTTTCTTTCTTCATCCTCAGCAGGATTTGGAAATTAAAAATTCTGACGCTCGTGCGGATGAACCGGCGCCAGAGGAGACGTCTGACGAGAGGCCTGCAGAGGAAGAGAAGATAGAGGGAAAAAATGAAGAATTGAAAGTTCAACAACCGCCGGAGGAAAAGCCAAAAGTTGAGGAGCAACCAAACGTTCAAAAGATAGAAGAGAAACATGAACCCGTTAAAGAGGTGGGGACAGAACACACTCAGAGGTTTATTATTTTATCTATCAGATGTAATCATGGTGAAGACTTTTAATCTCTAAGTTGTTTTTTTGTTTTTAAATGGATGATAAAATGTAACTGCTTGAATTTCAAAAAATCTGCAAAATTTAGACAATTTAGGTCGCACTCACATGAGGCAAAGTTACTCTGCTGAAGCACGATTTCCCCCCCAACATTTTGATTTCACCACTTTTAATGAAAGTCTCCATATGCAGATAAATTAACCCTTTAACGCCCGACAGAAAGCTTCACACAAAGTGTTTCCTGCAGTGCTCAGACTCATTTTCTTCCTGCACTTTTAACAGGAAACGACGGATCCCACCGCAGAACAGTTTGCAAGTAGAAGCCGAGAGCTCGCCGGTGAGTTTTTTTTTTTCATCCATTCAAACTTCGACTGAGCGAACACGACGAGGCACTGACTGTCCGTGCTCTTTTTGTTCCAGGTAATGGAAATCGCTTGGCTGCACATGGACAGTACGAGTTGGCCGTGAAATACTTTACAGACGCCATTAAATACAACCCAAAGGAGTTTAGGTAAGAACATTGACTTCAGGCTTCATTAAAGCGCTCTGCAGCGGTGACCAATGAGACGTGCTCTGACCGCTGTGTGTTTGTTCTGTGTGCTTCAGGTTATTTGGAAATCGGTCGTTCTGTTATGAGAGAATGGAGCAGTATGAAAACGCTCTCAGGGATGCTGACTTAGCACTTTGCATGGAGCCAAACTGGATTAAAGGTTTATTTAGGAAAGGGAAAGCTCTCTGTGGACTCAAGGTGAATCGCTGCTCCGGTTGTCTAATTAACCCTTTAAGTGTTTTTATATGAAGTATGTCTTTTGTGTGGTTAGAATTTAGAGAAAAGAGTAACAAAAAACTGTAGAAACACCTGCAGTACATCTCAAAGCATACAGGCGAGAGGGTGTTACTCTAATACAAGCAACACTTAAATGTGTCTCCTGTGATTCCTTTCCTCGATTCTCCAGAAATACTACGAGGCCTCGTTGATCTATAAGGAGGTTTTGAAGTTGGAGAGTGCGAGCACTGAAGCCAGGCTAGAGCTGAAACGAGCGCAGACGCTGCACCTCATGGTAAGAGACAAAAAACCATCAACAAAGCTTCAATGGAAATGCTTAAAAAACCACTGGAAACATCTGGAGCCCGTCTGAGCAGTGATGGTTCAAACTGGAGGTCAAGGACGGCGCCCTCATGCGTCAGCTGTTGTTGTTTGTCGCCGTGCTCTGAGTTGAAAGAAAATCAACTTTTAGCGCCGCCCTCATTAATCTCATCTTCTCCCACACCCACGAATCAAAATCAAGAAGGGGCGGGACTTCTGAAATTTGTCAACAACAATGGCGGAGGCTACAGCGGTGTGACATGTTCTCTCTGCCCTGATTAAATTTCACTCTGTATTTATTTTGAGCTCTAATGTAAAGGGAAGCTGCCGACAGTGGTCAAAACATTCTGTCTGCTTCTTTTTTCTTAATGTTTGTCTGGTGGTATCGAGTCACATTAAGAGTCTCTTTCCTTCCAACGTCTCTCCTAGGAAATGGGATTCACCTGGGCGCAGAGCTCTGAGGCCCTGAAATCACACGCCACGTTAGAGGAAGCCGTGGAAGCTCTGTTCTGTGGAGATAATGCTCAAAGTCCTGGAGGTGAAATATCCACAAAGACGCTTCTGTGACGTCCTGCTGGTCGATACGCTCTCTCTTACCGTCTGCTCGTTCTCTTTAGATGCCGGTGACTGCAGGGAAATTACAAACAAGCCCGTGTGGCATGAAGAAGAAGAAGAAAAAGAAAAAGAAGACGAGTGGGTCGTCCTGCCGACGAGTCGTCCCAGAGCGCAGCAGGTTAAAGAGTCCGAGGCGGCGGGACCGGTCAGATCCAAATCTCAGTCTCCCACACCCGGTCTGAAGAGCCCAGTGAAACCGTAAGTCGACCACTGATCATTCCATCGTTCATCGAGTGGTTTCATGTCTGAGTAGAAGCGTTTGTTTCATCACTTCCTCTTTTCTCCAAAGGACTCTTTTCTCCGTTTGGGTTGGATCCTTGGCTCCAGATGTCACCTACGCAACGCTGCACGAGCTCTTCAGCAGGTAGAGCATCACAAATTATAAACTTCTTAAAATGTATATTAAATATTCCTATGGACTGAATTTTACATTTAAAGGGGACATATTCTGAAAAATCTACTTTTAGTGTTTTTGAACATATATCTGTGTAACCTGAGAGTCTACTGACCCACAACATGTGAAATAAACTCATCCAGTCCTTTGTTTGTGGTCTGCATAAGTCTTACAACACAGAGAAAAATGCTCTGTTTCTAATGTGCTCTCCTTGTGATGTCAGAGTGGGATTCTGGTAAAAACAAAAAATCCCCTCCCCTCCCCTGGTATCTCCACCCATGGACTCCACCCCCAGCCTAGAACAAAACTTTAGCACAGGTCGGCCATTTTTATTCTCTCTACAGAGGAGTGATGTCTACTGGGAAAATTCAGGGGGCGGGGTCATTACATTTAAAGAGACACACACACACCAAAACAGAGCGTTCTGAGAGAGCTGGTTTATACAGGGTCACAAACCTCCTCTGGTGCTTGATTCATGTTATATTTTGACCAAAGCACAACACAGATGTTTCATTTAGACCACAGGGGGACTGTTTGAAAAGGTGGATGAGGGGACTGTTTGAAAAGGTGGAGGAGGAGGACTGTTTGAAAAGGTGGAGGAGAGGACTGTTTGAAAAGGTGGGGGAGGGGACTGTTTGAAAAGGTGGGGGAGGGGACTGTTTGAAAAGGTGGAGGAGGGGACTGTTTGAAAAGGTGGGGGAGAGGACTGTTTGAAAAGGTGGAGGAGGGGGCTGTTTGAAAAGGTGGAGGAGGACTGTTTGAAAGGTGGGGGAGGGGACTGTTTGAAAAGGTGGGGGAGGATATGTCCTCTTTAAATATAAGATCGATAACCTCGAATCAGGGCGACCATCCTGCACAAGTTTTCAGCTCATGTGTTCTCGCTCTTTTCTTCCCGCCGTCTCTCAGAGTGGGGACGGTGCACAGCATCAAGATGCTGCTGGAGCAACAGTGCGCCTTCATCAACTACACCCGGAGAGAAGACTGTGATAGCGCAGTCCTGTGTATCAATGTACGTATCTGTTACATTCAATTATACTTAGAGTACGGGCTGTCCTGCGTTAACTAGTTAATCGTTATTAATGACGTGTTATTATGTCGTAACGTTGACCTTTGTTACTGTTCCTATAAGCGGTTTGATGACAGTTTGTGATCACTTCCTGTTTCTGAGCTTAACTTCATGTCCTAACCTTCCATCTACAGGAATCTTACTTTATTTCAAAATAAAAGCATGGTTTAATTCAAATACTTAAAACCTAATTAACCACAATTAACTCTCAATTAACAATTAACCGCTATTAAACATTTGAATCCTTTGACAGCCCTTATTTACATACAGGACATTTAGCTAACTTTGTTGAAATTGTTCAACCGGTTTGATGATGTTAATTGAAACATTTTTGTTCGAGGTGTAACATCCTGTTTCTTCTTTAGGGAATGGTTGTAGAGGGGGCTCCACTCTCTGTACGACATCCGGGTAAATTTAGCAGCGGACTCAGGTAAGAACTTTATCATCTTATTCTGATTTTAGCTTTTTGTTATAAAATAAGACTTTACTTTTTTTCAAATGTTGAATGATTTACAAGAAAACCAGCGATTGTTGTCCAGTGTTTATTTCTCTAAAACTCTGCAGCTGTAAAAGAGCAGTATGTAACTCTGACCCCTAGTGTTTAAAATGAGTACTGCAGTCTAAATTCTAAACATTATAGAGAGCTGTCTCCCCCCCCCCTCCTCCTCTCTAGAGTCGATGCTCACTCAGGTCACCATGTGGTGGACTCTGAAGCTTCAGTGTTTATCCAGCTCTGCATGGGTCTGTAAACCTTTCTGTGTTCTAACCTCTCTCCATTTTTCAAAAGCATCTCCAATATTGATCCTAGTTTGAGCACGTTTCTGCTCGTGGAGCTTATTAGAAACATGCAGAGGCTTTTTAGGTCGGGTACAATCACTTCTATCTGAACCACTTCTCTTGCCCGCTTCCATCGCTGCAACACCTGTTGACCTGATAACTGCTCTCATATCTGAAAAACCGAGGGGCGTCCAAAACTGCCGTGTTAACATGCATTCTGAGAAAAAAAAAAAAAACCTCTGCTCACTTTTGTAACAGCTCATACAAGAAGGAGTGCTTCTTCTGGAGGACGTCGGGCTGCACGAGGCAGGACTGCACCTTCAGACACGTCCTGGAGAACAAGAACATCGACCAGGCCAAGTTCACCAACAGACTGGGAAATTTTCACATGTAGGGAAACACAAACCACAAGCATGCAGCGCTTGCTTCAACATTTGACGTGGCGGTGACGCTGAATTCGTCTGCTTTTTGCACTTTCATGTTTCCTGTTTTAGCTGCAGAAAAATCTCAATTGTGTTTGGATTTGTCATGTTTAGTTGCATGTTTGATGAAAGGCCCCACTACTGTTGGGACAAATACAAAGTGCCCATCAAACTATAATAATAAAAGTTCTGTATTAAGGTCATAAATAATAAACACTAGGCTTTAGGCATTCCTTATGAGCGTCACTTTTCAGGGATTGTTTTAAATTCTCTTAACTGTTCAAAGATTGTGTTTAAGGATCTGTATCTGCTGAGTCGGATTGTTTTTAAAAAAAAGCAACACTTCCTGTTTTTTAAGCCACCACTAGATGGCGGTGTTACCTTTTTTATCAATCAAACTATGGGGGCTGCAAATTGTTCTGCTTTCTTTGCTTTTTTTTTTTTTTTTTTTAAAGAAGCAGCGACTTGACCGAGCCTCTTTAACGTGCCATGTTTGATCATGTGAGGGCGTCTGATACTAATTCCTTAAAAAAGAAGTGCCTTTTAGTTGCACTGTGGCTGCACTACGAGTTTCCCCAGGAGGAACTAAAGCCTCAACTTTAAAGCTTCATGTTGGACCGTCAATATTAATATAAAGAAGCCAAAGACTTGGTGTTGTACTGAACGGTTTAGACGAGTGGTTCTAGATAACGTCCCTCCTTTTGCAGTATTTTCTCACTGAATTATGACAAAACAAAAACTGGTGATACACACTTGTTGAGGTGGACAACTGTCTGCTAACATCACCCTTTAAAAAGACAATCTGGGGAAAGTATTTTATCGAGCGTTATGAAAACATGTTCTTCCTGATCCTGAAGGTTTCAAAGCTTCTTACTGCTGTTCATCATTTCTGTTCTCTGCAACTAAAAATCTGTTTCCTTGACTCTGTCTTTCATTTAAAACTCCTGTGGAGGAGTTTATAGAAGATTATGAAACATACTGAAAATCATACTGAGATAGAAAAGCAAAACAAGACCATCAGTGGAAAGATTTTAGAGTCAGTAAATGCTGCAGCAGCCCCAGTGTTCGATGAGAGGATTTACAACACGCTGCTTAAACGGCTTTTGTTTACGTTTCTGCAGCAGAATAAATCAAAGAGATTTTCTGACACAAAGCATTACGGGGGGGGGGGGGGGGGGCAGTAGCCTAGTGGTGAGTGCATACACAGAGGCTTTCAGTCCCCCAAGCAGGCGGCCTGGGTTAAATTCCAACACTTTTACACCGCAGGTTACCCCTACACTTTTTACACACTGATGGTAGAGGCTGCTGAGTTAAGAGTCCAACACTATTATCTCATCCATTCATACACAGCTGACGAAGCAGAGGGAGCAACTTGGGGGTAAGTGTCTTGCCCAAGGACACATCGGACATCATCATCAACCTTTATTTAAGTTCTCTGAGAGATCATTGAGGGCGACTCTCATTTACAATGATGCCGAGAAAACATACATAAATGATAAACAACGAGAAATTAGATAAAGCTACTACAGAGAATAAAATCAATAAAAGCAAAAAAAAAACAATAAAATATATACACTAAAGTGATAAGTCAGTAATTAAAATCAAATAAAACAGTTACAGTCAGGTATTGGGCGGTTCAAAATAATATTTCTAAAGTGTCCATAAGGGATAAAAGTGCTCAAGTTCAGGTCCTGTTGTAAAATATTCCAGGGGTACATGTTGCTGCAGGAGCTGGGGATCGAACCCCTGACCTTCCAGATGAGGGACGATGACTCTACTAACTGAGCCTGCCTCTAACTGACACACAGACTCCCATGCTGTCAGACTTTCATTCTCATCATCATAAAGTAAAATAGTCTAAACTGTAACTTTGTGTGATTTGGGACACAGCTATGAGGTGAGAGGACGCTGCAGCTTGAGGATGCAGAGATCTTGTTTTTCTGCTGTCCCACTGTGAGATCAGTCCCCTCAGCAGCTTCAGGCCGCTGCTGCGTCCTTGAGAAAGAAAGAAGCAGCCTGAGTTTAACTGGGAACGATGGTGAAAACCTCTCAACGACTAACTGATCTAACGCGGGGTTCTTCTTCTAAGCCTAAAATACCTCTCCTCAAATCTCCCCGACTGTGTCTCCTTGCCGTCGATGCGGGTGGGATTTGTGTGAATCCCCTCCTTCGCTGGCGCCCAGCAGGTTTGACTCGAGCACAGACCAAGGTCACTCCTCCTGCGACTCCCCTCGTGTTACGCAATGTTTGTGGTGTGAGTTACAAAAACCTCTCCAAAGAGCTGAATAATTAGATTTTAAAAACGAGGAGGGGGAAGAGAAGTTGAGGTATTTAGCCGTGAGAGGTGCTTAGTGTCGACCTTGCAGACGGAGCAGCTGGACTGGGGGGGGCATTAATTGGCTGATGGTGGCATACCTCACAAAGTCCTTTTTGATCCCTGTGAGATTTGAGAGCATGAAAGGCCTGTAACACTAATAACATGAACTCCACCTGAACCCAAAAGCAGCTCGGGTGAAAAATATCTCACTGCAGAAGAAACCTCTTTAAACGGAGATGAGGAGGTCAAAGTTCCCAAACAAACAAAAATCGACATCCTGCCGATCCCTTACTTAACTAAAGCAAACAGCTGGGAGATTAAGTGCAACATGCTAAAAGGCTGCATCGTTTGTCGAGCTCTTAACGCATTTCTCTCCCTCCCACTATGAGGAAAAAGGAAGAAGGAAACACAGGAGTGAACGAGGAGACATGACACGCTGCTCTCCCACTCTTTGATTTTTGATGTATGACTTTGCAGCATTTAAACCCTCCTCACTCCCCCCCCTCTCGACTGAAGCTTTGAGTTGCACTACGCGGGGAATCTCATTTTTATTCTAATTCTGTGGCTTCTCTCTTTTTGGTAAATAAACAAATGTCGCTGTGACATGAGGGAGTAGCTGACTCACGCTGCGTGTATCAACAGCGTGATTTTGCTTCTCAGGGAGCCAAAATAAATCCTGATCGCTTTACAGACTTCTGCTTGAACTCTGTAACTCCTCCCTGCACGCCCGCTGCTGTTTGTTTGTCCTCCTTTAAGAGATGACACTTCTAACATATCAGTGTTTGTAGTTTGGGGCAAAACAACAAAGTTAACTTCTTTATTTTGCTCTGCGGGAACGTTGTCGCATTCAGCTTCCTTCAGTTTTTGTTTATTTAACGAAAGACGTTTCAGTTTGTGAAGATCGTTTCTGTCCCCCTCTCAGACTTTAGAAATACTAACATCAACTATCCTTAGTGGTGTGTCTTAAAGGTGACATATCCTCCTCCTCTTCAATCAGTTTAAATAAAGTGTCAGAGCTCCTCAAAACATGTGTGTGAAGTTTCTTGTTCTAAATCCACTCTGATCCTGTATTTGATCATGTCTATAAACCCCTCTATTTCAGCCCTGCTCAGAACAGGCTGTTTCTGTGTCTGTACCTTTAAATATGTAAATGAGCTGTGTCTGACCACGCCCCCTCTCTGGAAGGGCTTGGGTGTACTCTGTCTTTCTCGCTCCATGTCCTATTGTTTACGGTGAGAAGGCAGACTCAGAGGGCAGAACAAACACCTAGCTGTGGGAGTGTCACCCACCTGGGGGAGGGGCTACTGCCCTTTGTGATGTCATGAAGGGAAAATCTCCAAACGGCCTGTTTGAGCACACTTTTTCTGAAAAGTGGATCAGGCAGAAGACGGAGAGGATGGACTTTTCTCATCATTGGGGGGTTTGTAGACGGACTAGAGACACATGTTAGAGTTAGAGAAACATGGGGAAGAGGATTTTATAGAATATGTGTCTCCACGTCAACTGACAATGGTAGGTTAACCGGCTTTTTTTCACAACCAACACGCTATGTAACCGCTGTTACTCTAATATGCAGATTTTAAAGATCAACGAGATACTGTTAACGGTGGACTCACACAAAGAGGAAGCATCTGGTCCACTGCAGCCTCATCCCGACCCGGCGCTCGTTCTCTTTGTTGCTCTGTGAAAATGAATACAGTAATTGTCACAATGAGAAATTGACCTTCTCTTTAATCGAGAGACCCTCCCTCCCCCTCCCCATCCCCCCCCCCCCCCCCCCCCCCCCCCCCTTAACAAGTTGAAATAATGCAAACCCAATTAGGGAATTGATTGCTTGCTTTCATTTTCCTCATTTGCATCCGGGTCATATAGAGAAGATAAATGAAACGCCTCGCCTATTGTCCACACTGTCATTCTTGGTGGCGGAGCGTCGATTGCTAAGACAGGAGCGAGAGAGAGAGAGCGCTCTTTTGTCTCCGCTTGAAGGACTAATCTGTGATAATCTGCTGCTGTTGAAACACCTACAGACAGAAGGAGACCTATAGAGGATTATAAACGCCCTCGCTCTTTCACGCCTCTGTACAAATACACGATAATGAGATCATTTATTGTAACATTTAGAGGGCGATTTGACTCTTTATGCACGTTTTTAAACTCGCTGCTAAGGATGCAAAGAAAGGACTCTGAATAGTGTCACCTGGAAATGTAAAGCTCAGTGAAATCTCCTCCTAATACAATAAAAGGTCTGACACCATGGAAGCTATAAGCGTTTATTTGTCTTTTTCCACCTTTATTTTAGAGACAGGACGGTGGATAGAATCAGAAATCAAGGAGAGAGAGTGTGTGGAGTGACAGGCAGGAAAAGGAGACTCAAGTCGGGTTGGAACCCGGGCCGCCCGCTTGGAGATATAACCTGGTATAAGCTAACAAAATAAAGGTCGTCCTGGAAGCGTCCATGATGCTTGTTTGACAACTCGTTACTGGAACGCTGTCGACTCCAGTGTGATGTGGTTCCCGCTCCATCCATGGCCGTAACCAGCTATGAGGTCACGAGGCTCTGGACCTCGGTCATTTTTTGCAAAAACAAGACGGTTACCAGTCAATCCATGAAGAACTTTCTCTCTATAGACTGAATCTCTCTCCTCTAAGGCGTCTAGTCTAGAGTTGTAGCTTATTGTTGTATCTGTTCTCTGTGTTGTCCCTTGTTTTTGTTTTGTTTTTTGTTTTTTGTTTTTTGTTGTTGTTGTTGTTGTTGTTGTTTGTTGTTGTATGTATTACTTTGTTTGTTTGGTCTGTAGTGTGTTATCTTTTGGTTTTGTATTGCTGTGTTGTACCTGTGTCTTTGTAAATATATGTTTGGGACCCCCTTGAAAACGAGGTGATACACCTCAAGGGGCTTATCCTAATATAATACATTTCTCAACTAAGAGGCTTTTACTTTGAAAATACTCATACAGAAATGCTTCGTAGTTAACAAGACGCACCAGACGCCTAGTTGTACCTTGCTCAAGGGAGTGCTCAGGAAGTGATCTGGCACCTCTCCAGCTGCCAGACCAATGTCCAGATTTCTGTCAGGACCTAAAGACAATTTCAACCAAAACCTTAAAAAAGTGTATCTCAAGAAAATCCCTGCCTTTAATAACTTAGTAGGTTAACAATAAATGGAATGTGTTTGGAGTATGTCATTTTAGTAAAACGGCATCTGTGGTCCTGAAACTGAGGGTGTTATTGCAGAAGCCGATAATGTGAAATATGTACATTTGTTTATTATTATTTGAATACGAGTGTGACTCAATACAGACGAGTGGAGACGGTCTCGTACTTTTCTCCCTTATTTTAAAGCTACAACAGTTCCAGTCGTTGGGAGTAAAATACTTTGACATAAAAACATGTTGCTGATGTTTTTATGTCCCTGCTCATGATGTATGTTCAGTCGACCCGCGGCCCTGATGTGCACGCCTCGTTTCTTCCCCGTTGAATAATTCAGGTGTGCAGGTTGTTTTATGTGCATGTTTATGTTCACACACAGACTCCAGCGTCGGCTGACGGCGAGGATAACGACCCTTTGTTGTCTTCCTCTGATGAATGACGGTTTAAAGGTTGACGCTCACATCTCTTTCATCTCCGTCAGAGAGACTCTGCACCGACTCAACTTCTGCGCGGCGTCACTTTTATTTTGGCCTTTGTCTCGGAGATCGATTGAGGGAGGGCGAGCAAAGTGTCATTAACATGATTAGAGGCTAAACAAAAGAGATGGCCGCTGGGTTTGAAGCTGCACACAGACGTAGAAGCTGAGCATGTTTCAACTTGTTTCCTTCCAGTATTTACTTAATGGGCTCAGAAATATGTGGCCTGTGTGCGTTGTAATCATTAAAGCCCTCCTGTCAGGTTGTATTTCTTCTCGCTATCGACCCACATATCTGGAGGTAACATGTTCAAGGGCATGAAAAATGTCGAGGCCTGTAAATCCTCTCATTGTTGCCCCGGGGAGTTTGACTTCCAATAATTGATGCCTGCTCTCATACATCACCCGCCCGCTGTTCCTGCAGAAGTCTTTAAGCTAAAAGTCTCGCTGGTTCACACCTCGTCCAGAGGTCCGTTTTGTGTCATCTGTTTTTTTGGAGATTGACCTCCCCGACACTGAACTCAATAATGTCTCCATTAATCTGCGGACAGTGATTTATAACAGGAGACACTTGTAATAAAACGTTGCCCTCCAGGCTTCACACAGCCTGTTGTGCTTCCTGCACAAATGAAACCTGCTTCCTTTAATAGAGATAATCCTGAGTGGCGTGTCAGCTCAGCCAAAGTCTCATATTAAAAAACGATCAGTGTTTATGAATGTGGTGGGAAACACTAAGTGGCAAAAGGAAACGTGCTTCACTCTAACAGGAGTGCAGATACGGTGAAAGAAAAGCGACTCTTCGAGAAGTTAAATTATTCATCACATTTCTTTGAAATAGAAAATTCATCAAAGTGAGAAACGAGAAGATTCAAAGAAACGTAGTGGAATAAAGTCCCCAGTTTCCAAAGAATAATCCTCAAGTAAAGTACAGATACACAAAAAAAGCTTTTCCTATTTTCCTTTTGTTAAAGAGCTCATCTTCTCCTCATCTTCTCCTCATCTTCTCCTCATCGTCTCCTCATCTTCTCCTCATCTTCTCCTCACGTTGTCAGTCTGAGAAACCTAAAGAGCAGCTCAAAAACCTCCTTATTTATCCTAAACTGGTGCCAGTAAAAACCTTAATTTCAGCCCGTTTCAGTTCCTGTCTCTTTAAGCCCCTCCCCCTCCCCACTCTCTTCCGATTGGCCAGCTCTCTGGAAGCCTTCAGCGGGACAGACACTGCAGGGCTGCCAGGGGAGGACTGCTCTCCAGTGCTGGGAGAAGAGAGTCTTTGTAAAGAGGTTTCAGCGGCTTACCCCCGACTTCTACAGACAGTCGTTGACTGGATCGGCAGCGAATGGCGGCGCAGCGTTCGGCGCTGACGGACCTCAGCGCCCACAGAGTATGTGGAGATCGGGGGTGACTGGAGACTGTCTCTAACAAAACGTCCTCTTAAATTCAAAGTGTTAGATTTAGAGGAACACAAGGATAAATATCTGATCAGAATATTACTGTTGGCTTTTAAAAGTCCTTAAACAGGAAATGGATGAAAAAATAAAAAATGTTCTACATCTTGTTCTTATTCAGAAACAGTAAGCTCCTCGGTTCTGTGGTTCACATGTTGCAGTATTTTGGGAAAGCATTATGGACAAAGACACTCAGACTTTCTGCAGGTTATGTGCGATGTAAATTATACTGTGCTTTTCCTTTAAAAAAAAGAAAAATGTTGAAAGTGTGAGTTCGTCGGAGGAAGGTGAAACTTGAAGTCTTCATTGTCTCCCTGAGAGTCTCTCTTTAAGATGATAAATGTATTTGATCATCATAAAGAGAGACGGTGAGCGGGAGCCTCTCTCATTAAAAAAAAGAAATGGATGAATGCATTGATCTGGTTTATAACTTTTACTTTAGGAACACTAAAAGATGCATTTATTGAAAAAGTGTGCAAAATTGATTCCACATGTTTCTAACTCTCAGACCAGACGTTCTGTAAACTTCCTGTTTGATTTTAGTTTTCATCTTTCTGTTTGTATTTTTAAAACAATATATAAAAAATAAAGTAAAAATGATGTCAGACAATATAAATACTCAAGTTAAGTACATGCAACCTAA
Organism: Labrus mixtus; assembly: GCF_963584025.1. NCBI lineage: Eukaryota > Metazoa > Chordata > Actinopteri > Labriformes > Labridae > Labrus > Labrus mixtus. Next base: position 24,943,920 of record NC_083629.1, on the reverse strand, counting down.
AAAGTCTATTAACTTCATGATGGAATATTTGGACCTTTTTTTTTATTTCGCACTGCAAAGATGTACTTTCCTGCCGATGTTTCTCTCTCTCTCTTCTCCTTCAGTTTAGTCATTTTATCTCCTCTCCTTAACCCGCTCCCTCCACATTAAGCTTTCCTTGTTTGAACACTTTGTGCACGAGTTAGACAAGTCAAACAATCCTCTCTGCCGTGTAATGTTTACCACCCGTTTAAGACGCCCAGAGAGAGAGGGAGAGAGAGAGAGAGAGAGAGAGAGAGGGAGGAGAGAGAGAGAGGCTGTTTATCTCTCTTCTGGTTAAAGAGGCCGTGCAGTAACCAGGATGTGTGTGAGGATTTAAGACTTCCTCCTGCTCTCCTCTGTTTAGAAATTCTGCAGAGGATCCATCTATTCCTCCTTCGCTGTAATGAACCTCCCTGAGGGGGCTCCGGGCGCACCATGTGAAGACGCCTTAGTACCCGAGCGATTCATTACCTCGGAAATGTGAGCTTTTGTTCCGTTTTCAGCAGAGCCCCATTAATCTTGGGCCGCCTCCTGGCATGCAGGGCCAGGTACTGCTTTGGTAATTACAGTTAATCATCATTCAGGACCGCAGGCTCCTCACTGGCTCCCATGCAGGGGCAAATCTACCCCCCCCCCCCCCCATCCTACTGAAACTGTGTCCCCGTTGAACCAAAAAGAAGCCTCATTTCTTTCCTCCTGTTTTGTCCTGGAAACAGAACCAGAAGAGTTTTGGTAAGTTTTGGCCTCTAGTTGCACAAACAAGTAAACATCCCAGCCCCCCCCCGGCCCCTCGCAGCACCACCGCCACCTCCAAACATTTACACTACCCAGCTGTCAGCGGTGCACGGTTAACTGGAGCCTACTGTTCACCTGCCGTTTATGATGGTGATTAATGGACGGATTACAAGGTGGATAATTTTCAGGAGCAACAAGCAGAAAGAGACCATCTGCACCTCTGCGTCCGCGGAGTGCAGAGAGGAGCGCGAGGAGACGCAGATAACTTCATCACCTGGGTGTTTTTTACTGTCACTGAGAAGCACGCAGAGCCGGGGCTGGTTATTAGGGACGAAATAAATAAATGCATCAGTCCTCTTGTGGCTGTGCGGATATAATCAGCATCAATATGAAGATTTTATGAAGTGTTGAAAAGAACCACATTCATCTTCTGGCATAACGGAATATAAAAGTATAACTTGTTTTTTTAATCGGTGTTCTGGTTTCTATTTGAAGCGCGTTATTTGGGCTTCATTTGATGGGCCCATCATCACCTTCCATCTCCTCCTCATGTTCACCTTTAATGCCGTCAGTCTGTGAAACCTGCAGCTTCAAATTATCTTATTTATCTAGGATCAGTAAAAACCCTCATTTCAGACAGTCAGTTTCAGCTGCTGTCTCTTTAAGGCCCCTCCTCCTAACGTGCCCGCTTCCTTCTGATTGGCCAGCTCTCTGGAAGCCTTCCAGTGATGGCAGAACGCTGCAGGGCTACCAGGGGAGGGCTGCTCTCCAGTGCTGGGAGAAGAGACGTTTTTGCTTGTTTTTTGTTGAATTATATAAAAAGACAGTTAAAGGAGCAGTATGTAACTCTGACCCCTAGTGTTTAAAACGGGTACTGCAGTCTAAATTCTAAACATCATAGAGAGCTGTCTCCCCCCCTCTCTAGAGTCGATGCTCACACAGGTCACCATGTGGTGGACTCTGAAGCTTCAGTGTTTATCCAGCTCTGCATGGGTCTGTAAACCTTTCTGTGTTCTAACCTCTCTCCATTTTTCAAAAGCATCTCCAATATTGATCCTAGTTTGAGCACGTTTCTGCTCGTGGAGCTTATTAGAAACATGCAGAGGCTTTTTAGGTCGGGTACAATCACTTCTATCTGAACCACTTCTCTTGCCCGCTTCCATCGCTGCAACACCTGTTGACCTGATAACTGCTCTCATATCTGGAAAACCGAGGGGCGTCCAAAACTGCCGTGTTGGGGGTCGCCTTAAAAGCGCCTACCTTCTCTGGTCCAAACAAATCCAGAGCATTCAGGAGCAGAATCTAAAGTTAGAAGGAGGACATACTGGCTGCTGCATTGTTGTCAGAGAAGCCAGCACTTCAACATGTTTCCTTAATGATCAGATAGTAAGATACCTTTATCATCTCACTCTCTACACAGCTCACTGATTGGACCTTTAAGAAGATTTTTATCCTAAAGACAATAAGTGCACAAAGGGAACATTCACTCAGCTGTCGGCCTCATCCTTCACACACGTTCAGGTAATGATAATTAGAAGGACGGGGAAATCACTTTAAAAAGAAACAAATCAATTTGAGTTTGAATCTGAATGTTTTAAAGTGGATTCCTCTTTTTGAAACCGTATCTTTAACATACATTCAAAATGGACAAATGCCTTTACAATTAAATCCTTCAGCTGTGTTTAGTCCCAGCTGACCCTCCAGTCAATCATCTGTTCATCTGGTTATAGAAACATCGATCAGCTCACTGGTGCACATTCCTCTAAAGACCAGTCCACGAGCTCTCGGGGTATTGATTAACATTTTAGAAATGAGCAGAGTGGAGGATCAGTGTTTGCTGTTCTATTAGTAAAACGTGCCCAGAGCAGTTTTGTTGTTTGTCATCTGAACGGAGATAAATGCAGAGCTTTGAGGCTTCACTCGAGTCGACCTCCTTCAAGGAGAACAAATGCAAACCAGATTGTTGCTCTTATTTTACGTTTAGAAAGAATACACAAAAAACACTAAATCAGAAATGAGTGGGATTTAAGAAATGTTCAAAAAGGAGGATGAAGCTGGAGAAATGTTGCAGAATTAAAAATGCTCCAAACAACTAAATAATTCAGCAGATTTTCCCAAATTCTGAACCTGCAGTTTATAGACATGATCCTAGACTGACCCTGAATCACAATCAAGTAAACACAACACTATAGAGATGGATCGACTTATGCACTCAGTGTGCAAAGTTTCTGTGTTACAGCTTTTATCGGATTATAGATCCAAAAAAAAACTGGAAAATGGATTCAGTGTGCAAAGACCTAAAGTCACATTAGTAACATCGTTCTGTGCCCGAGTACACTTGCGTATGTCCACAGTCCGATACAGCATGAGGCAGTATGCACATTAGTTGGTTTGCAAATCCACCAAAAAGCAGAAAGAAGAAGAGGTAACCATGGCAACCAATCGCTACCTGAGTCCATCCTGCTAACTTTGGATGTTTTTGTCATTTCTGAGACGCCAACAACAACCAACTCTTCCTACTTCAGTTTGCGTTCACACATACTGCTCCTCCTGGATATATCAGCTTCCTGCAAGTGTGCAAGCCATAGTTACAGTAACCAAAGGGGGCGGGGCTTGACGAAGGGTCAATTAGCAAAATAGCAACATATTGAAAATGTCTACATTGTTACATGAAATAGGATGGTTGTTTCCTCTCACGCTGCCAACCAAAACGCTTAAGTTACTTTCCTAACTAGTTACAAACTTTTCAGTAACTGGTCGTGACAGATTCGGCCACTAGAGGTCGCCACCTCACGAGAAATGTAAATATGTCGTAAAAATAGTTTTACGATTTCTGTGAGGACAGTCCAGAGTTTGAGAAAAATAATATCACAGGCCGTATCCTTGTGAGTTTAAAAGATCTTATAAAAGTTATTAAATAATATTTATTATGATGATGTCACACAGAAACATACTTTAGATTCGTCCAGTGTTGTCCAGCTCAAACATGAGTTCTCTCTCTCTCTCTATGACGCCTCGCTGATCGTTTGCTTTTGCCTTTGTGTCCTCCTGCCACCTTAAACCGCAAGACACCTGTCTCTCTGTGTGACACTTTCAGCACACACACATACACACACACACACACACACACACCCTTTGAAAACCTCTGGGGGGGAGGGAGGAGGAGGGGGGGGGGGGGGGGTGAGTTCTGCCCAGCCATTTGGCACATTTTTGATGTTGAATCAAAAAAGACAAAATGAGAGAGAGAGAGGGAGAGAGAGGGAGAGAGGGAGCAATCTACGCTTTCCACTCCAGTGAAAGGCACTCTTTGTTGAGCACTCCTCCACAACCCTCCCTCCCCTCTGCCCCTCTCCCCCCCCCCCCCTCCAAAGCCCGGGTGGATTTTTCATTAAATGCTATCAGAAATGTGACTGGTCTCTATTCATGGGCAGATGGAGGGCTGGCTGTGCGGCTGGAGACCAAATAGCCTGAGTGGAGAATGACAGGAATCTGAGCTGTAGGTGAAAGTCCGGGTGGATGGACGAGGGAGACTTTAGAGGAAAATGTTCTTCTGCCTGGTTTTATTTGTGTTTAAAGGCCTTTTTCCTTATTCCTCAATAGAGTTTTTCTCCTCTCCTTTGTTTGAAAAGAAAAAGGAAAACAAACCCCACTTGTTTTTATATTCCAAAGCAGCCCTCTTTGTGTTCTGTGACTCCTCCTAAGTAAGACCTCCTTGTCCTGTTTTGTCCCCCCTCTCTTCTTAAAAAGCTTCTTAAAGAGTTAAGAGCACTCTGTGATTCCCCCCCCCCCCCCCCCCGGACAAAACAAGGTGACCGGATCCGTCCGCCGTTCATTTCTTCACCAAAGTGGAAAGAGATGAACCTCTCGTATTGTCAGAGCGCCTCTCGATTATGTCACAGGACAATGGGAGGCAGCGGGTTGGAAGAGAAAAACACAAACAATGATTTCCGCAACAGCAATTTAATCCTCATGGTGTTAAAAACCTGACACAAAGTGGACAAAAGCGAGGATGAATAAACCGCCGAATCTGAAGATTAAGCACAAAAAAAAGACCCTTTATCTGCGTTTGAAGTCTGAGACCTGCCAGCCGTCCTCAGCCTCTCTTTGTAAGCAGCCCCCGTGTCCCACAGCAAAACCACCTCCTCACTTTCATCTGCCCGTCATCTTAGAGGGCAATTAATGCCATTCAGGCCTGCACACACACACACACACACACACACACACACACACACACACACACACACACACACACACACACACACACACACACACACACACACACACACACACACACACACACACACACACACACACACACACAGAGGGAGAAAAGATGGTGGGAAGCTCGTCTACTTGTTGAAGCAGGTATAACACGCTTTTCATATTTTTTTCTGTTATTTTGTTTTATCAGTGTGTCAAGTTAAACTAATTTAATTTCCAGAAGTATTTAAGTTCATTTATATTTCTAAGATCATTAGTAAAAGAAAACAAAGTTATAAACAGTAAATACTGTGTGTTTTATTTTATCTACCTTTAAAGATTAAGACACTGGCCCTTTAAGAGAGGCTCAGTGAAGAAGACACACAGAGTGTGTGTAGGCTGAAAAACAAAGCTTGTGTAAAGCTGTGTGTGCTGCTTAAAGTCTTTCTATGTGATGTTTCACACTTAAATATATAAATCAAGTATCTCCTCTGAAAATAACTCTGTGAGTCATGACTGTCTACAATGGGTGTAACACCCGAGTCCCACTGTCTGTGATGTTTTCAGAGTTTTCAGAGTCCTATCTTCACTTTGTTTACATCGCCCGGACGGCCGGCTGACTCCTCCCCTCGTGTATAAAAGTTGTTTAATTGAGGGACTAGAGAAAAGAAGAATAACATACTGTACTCACTGCTTAACTGTGTTTCTAGATCACGCTCATTTCAGGTAAATTTACATGCAGTGTGAAGATACGAGCAGAATAAAGATCGCTAGCATTAGCATGCTAACACAACAATGCAGCGCAAGTTGTTTTGGTTTCATGCTGGTGCTCAAGGGCGACATTTGCTGGATCAAAAAATCTCATATAAAGACTTTAAGCAAAGTTGCTAAAAGTGAAGATGGACGAGTTCTGACCGGTTCATTTCAAAGGGTACAACACGGGCTCCTGACAACAGTTTAGTGGAGTCTAATTTGGTGCATATATGCGGCAGGAGCCATTTCTCCATCCGATCAAATTCAGCGGCGCCCTCCTCCCCGTCTCCCCCCCCCCCTTATTATCTATATTTGATTGGGCTGCTGTTTACAGGCAGCACAGCGTGGAAAGCAGCCAGGCTGTCGCTTAATGAATATTTCACTGCCTCCACACAATAAGCCTCCCATGATAGCCGATGTGAGCAGCGTCCCGCTCGGCTCGGCTCTGCGGCGTGCAATAACTCAGACTCATACTTGATAAAGCTGCATGTGAGAGGAGGCGGAGAGCCCCCCCGGGTTTTTTTTTATCGTTGACCTTTTTGCGCTTCTCTGCTGTAGTTCTGCTTCACCCAGGGGGACTCCCCCACTGTTTCTGCTCTGCTGTTCTCATACAGTGGGCCCCGGCGCCCGGCGTCTGCAGAGAGAGGCAGGGGAAATAAAGCCTCCCATTTGCATTACGTAATTTCATGCATTATTCAGAGCTTCGGAGAATCATTTTCACCTAGACAACTCCTCAGAGGGCAGCGAGGAGATAACTGTTAGTGACAGGACCGGCTCATGAAATGCAGAGTGACTTAACCACCCAATCTGCAGATATTATCCCCGGCCTGAATTGGAAATAGAAAGCGGCGCGCTCACACAGATGTGCTCCTACACAAACACTGTTTCTCTCTGATCACTGAGGGGGAACGAGATGCACAATTTACGGTAGCTCTCTTTTAAGATGCTTCTGATATTTTACAGGATTTCAAAGACTCGAGCGGGGGGGTGAATAGAGCTCTGAGGGTCAGAGGTAATGTGTTTTTTTAAATGCCTCACACACACAAAAGAATTAAAGATTATGGTTCAGAAACTGTTAGATGATGTGCTCACTTCTCTCCTCTGCAGCCTGTCGTGTAGTCAAAACAGAACAGAGTATAGAAAGCCTTTGTCTCCTCGTTTACTAAATATGACTAAGTTAAGAAGAATATTCAACCCTCACAGGGACCGCAAAAACATGCATTCAAGAAACTGCAGAGTGTTTACTTTACAGGAAGACATCAGAAGACTATACTACACAACTAGACAAATATATTCCACAATAAGAAACAGATTTGTACAAGTAGAACTCTGCATGCTGCAGAATAAATATCTAGCTCAAAATAACATACTCCACTTGTAAAACATCGACTTGAAAAACACAAGGTGCTAGAAGACAAATATTCTGCACAAGAAGAAATATACTGTAGGTATAGTCGGGGGTGGGTGTGTTAGTTTGGGTTCAATACTTATTGAACTTAAATGTGGTTTTGAAACGGAGACTTTGTTCAGAGTCTGTTGACATGATCTGTCTTTTTTAAAGGGCTGCGAGAGAGAGGGAGAGAGAGAGAGAGAGGGAGAGAGAGAGAGAGAGGGAGAGAGAGAGAGAGAGAGAGAGAGAGACAGAGAGAGAGAGAGAGAGAGAGAGGGAGGGAGAGAGAGAGAGAGAGAGACAGAGAGAGAGAGAGACAGAGAGAGAGAGCGAGAGGGAGAGAGGGAGAGAGAGACAGAGAAATAGAGCGAGAGAGAGAGAGAGAGAGAGAGAGACAGAGAGAGAGAGGGAGAGAGAGAGACAGAGAAATAGAGCGAGAGAGAGAGAGAGAGAGAGAGAGAGGGAGAGAGAGAGAGATAAAGAGAGAGAGAGAGAGGGAGAGAGAGAGAGATAAAGAGAGAGAGAGAAATAGAGCGAGAGAGAGAGAGAGAGAGAGAAATAGAGCGAGAGAGAGAGAGAGAGAGAAATAGAGCGAGAGAGAGAGGGAGAGAGAGATAGAGCGAGAGAGAGAGAGAGAGAGAGAAATAGAGCGAGAGAGAGAGGGAGAGAGAGAGCGCAGACAGGCCAATTAGTGCAAATCAAACAGCGACTGTAGCTCGTCAGCTGCATAGCACGGTTGCTCACGGCGACCGGACATTGTTTCTGTTATTGTCAGGTGATCACACAACAGAGGAGGAAAGTGTGAAAGAGCCCACGGCCCCTCGTTGGTGGTGCGGGCTGTTATCTCCGCCAGGAAAACACAGAAACACCACAGAGAAATAAAGCTTTCTCTCCTCCGTCTAATCAGAGACAATGGAGTGTATTTCATTAAGCCAGATAATGGTGTGTGCATTTCATTACCATAGATAACTAGGAAAATTTAGATGAGGGATGAGGTGCTCGTAAAGAGCCAGTTGGTAGCCATGGTAACCTGGATCTTGGCAAACAAAAGATAGGGGAGAACTGTTTGCTCGGGGAAAAGGGGGGAAACAGAGAGAGAGAGAAAAGGAGGCAGACAAGAGAGGAACCGCGGTCCCAGGCCGAGGCAGCCGGGCCGAACGCCTCCATGTTGTTTTTTTCTTCCTGTTTCCAGAGAGAGGCTCAGGTGATCCACCTTTGTTCTCTAAAAAGTTAAATATGCCCCCCTCTCCGCAGGATACCCCGGGATAATCACATGCTAATGCAGCCGCGGGGCCAAATGATAAACTTAATCATCCAAATTGTAAAAAAAAAAAGAACGCTCTGTAAGAAGACCTAGCCATCCACGACCCCCTCGTGTCCTCCTCGTGCTGCCAGTCAAACCTGACTTAATGTTGGGTGCTTACCCCGACAATAAGAAGAAAGGCCCTCGGAGCCTGAATCAGACCCGACCGTGACCTTGACCTTGGGAGATGGTTTCTCATTCATCCTGTTTCAGGGCTGTCAGTTTGAGGACAAAAAAACGGGACGGGTTATATTACAGCAGATAAAACTAAAGCAAAAGGAAATCCATTTATTTGCTTTTTTTGGCAGCGTGCAACATTAACCCCCCCCCTCTCCCCCCCTCTCATCAGATAGGAGTCTGTCATTACTGATGCAGGAACAACATTTGCCGGCTGGGAAATTAACGGATTGTGGAGTGAGCGGCAACTCAACGCAGCTGATTAGGAGTTTGTAAATTATAACATCGATTACAGCTTCTCACATTTCTCATCATAAATTGGCCCGTCAGGCTCCCGTAGGCTGTAATTACAACGCTGCCATATAATTAAACAGATTCAAACATTCTTTTTTTTATACTTTCTTGTCACTCTGAATTCATGCTTTTTTTTTCTTTAAAAGACTGAAAAACATGGAGACAAAAATGTTTTGTATTTCTTTTGTCAATTTTGCGTCTTTGTTTACTTCACTTTATTCATTTGTCGTTGTGATGAATCTTGAGCTTCTGATTTATAAATCTCCTTTTTTATGTTTTTTTTAATGTTTAAATTCTGAGAAGACAAAGATGAAGCCTTGAGGCTCATTTACGCTCGACGTCTGATCCACACACGGACACAGACGGAGTCCTCTGCCTCGTCTGTATTTCTGCACGTTTCCTGGAAGCTGGCGTTGCAATACCACTGGAAATCGTGGGGGGGCGCCATCGAGCAGTTCAAGCCAGAGCAGCAAAACACAACGAAGAAGAATAGTTTGGAAAATGTTTTATTGGGGGGGATTTTTTTAAGCCTTTATTTAAAGAGACAGGACAGTGGATAGAGTCAGAAATCAGAGAGAGAGAGAGAGAGAGAGAGCGAGAGAGAGAGAGAGAGAGAGAGAGGGGAATGACATGCGGGGAAGGAGACACAAGTCGGATTTGAACCCGGAAGGACTACAGCCTCCGTACATGGGGTGCGCTGCTAACTACACTAGGCCTGAAAATGTTGGAACTTTTTGAGGAAAGATTGTGGAAGTTGGTTAGAAACTGTAAACATATTTATGATGTTAGCTCGCCCGGGCACAAGGACAGACAACTACAACAGAACAGCGGGGCGGAGATCGGACGGCAGCAAAGGAGAAGTGGAGGTCCACCTGAGGTATTTTTTATAGTTTTTGCTATTTTTTTTTACATCCATCCCGACGATAACATTTCTTTAAATTATGATTGTTATTGTTGTGATATTTGAAGCTTCTGAGATCAGTTTTTCTAAAAACCTTTGACTTGCTATCAAGCGGACGCTCCTGTTGAAGAAGAGCCAAACAACTGCAGTTCCTCGGGTGTCCACTTGAGGCAGCTTGCAAAAGCCATGGAATCCCAAATAAGTCCAACCATAGACTAAATATGAACGGACGAGGCCTGAGTGACCCGTCTGTTCCTGCAGGGGGCGCTGGAGTCCCATCGATGGCGGTCTCCATGCTGGAAATGCTGTCTCAGTCTAACTTTCAGTCAACCTAACGACAGGCTGAGAGCTGGAGCTGAGGCGGGTTTAAACCTCCTGACAAACCGTTACACCGCGCCCACCTGTCAATCAGGTCAGCTACACGCCTTATTGTGAATAACTCTTATCCTTCATCAAATCAAAACTGATGAGTCATCAAAACATTCACCCCCCGTACAGTGTGTGTCCATCGAGACATGAGCTAATCACACCTATTTGGTTTTTTGAACCAGGCTGTAAACATGTTAATCTCTGCTGTAAAAACAGGCTTTAGTTCTCACTCTTCTTTTCTGAAGTCTGGAATTCAGCGCATCAGACGACACAGACAACAAGAAATAACTCCACATGTTGTTCAGCCATTAGGGGTGAAAGCAGATAGGACTCCATATGGACAACTCGTCTCCCTGTAACCGCTGATACTCCACTTTAACAGGAATGCAGCGACGCTCTCAAACCTCTGATCCTGAGAGAAAATAAATCCATCTTTGAAACTTTGATTTATCCTGAGCACAGTTTGAGAGTATTTTCACATTCACACACTGCCTCCCTCACATTCAGCAGCACTCGTCCATATTTGGATATATATTGAATTCTCAGAGTGCAGCTGCAACTCGAGAAGCTCCCGGAGAAAATTCATTAAAATGTATGAATCTGCGGACTCTTTGTGACAGTATTGACGGAGGCTTGTTGGAGGGATATAAGCAAGCGAGTGGAAATAAGAGATTCATGTTTGACACGTTTCTGATATTAATGAGATGTATTAAATATTAGCCACTGGTTGGTCCACAGCTAACGAGATGCAGGTTGCTCTCTGAAAACACAGCGGGGGGGGGGGGGAAGCAGTGCACTCGCCCCAAAAATAACATCGACATGGACAGACCTGGAGCAGAAAACGTACCCTTCAAAGACCGTTGGACAAAATGAACTCTGAAGCCGGTTGCACATCCAGCGTTCCCTCCATCCGGAGTAACCGGAGAGGAAACCGTTTCCTGGGATGTCCGTTATCTAAACATGAGAAACCAACATGGAACCTGATTTTTGAAAACAATGAAAACATCTCAGGTGAAAACACACACACACACACACACACACACACACACACACACACACACGAGGGTGAATCCAGCCTGCGACACTCAGGCATGATAATGTGGATTCCCCTGATGATGTGTGTGTGTGTGTGTGTGTGTGTGTGTGTGTGTGTGTGTGTGTGTGTGTGTGTGTGTGTGTGTGTGTGTGGAACCAGACTCCAGTCTTGGCCCACAGTAATAAGATCAGCCTGTTTTGGGCCTGACAGGCTGAGACCCCCTTTCAGGGTGGCCCATCTGGCCAGCGCCCAGACCTCGGCGCCAGCCACCGACTCCTCTGTGCGGGGACCCATCTGTGGTCCTGTGTGGTATCGACCATCCCTCTGCCAGGGCCTGTCCCGGACCGCACATGGGTCCACTGGTCTGTGTGTGTTCTGCAGATGGGATATCGGGGACAACCTAATAGCAGCAGATCACTCAAAGTGATTGTGATTGTGTGTGTGTGTGTGTGTGTGTGTGTGTGTGTGTGTGTGTGTTGGCCTGAAGGTGTGCAGATGGGCTGCAGCAGGATGATTTCAGGTAAGCAGACGAACCTGCTGAAAATTCACTCAAAATTAACTCAATTTCAAACGTTTGTAAATCAAGTTCAGCTTTTAAATTTAAGTCTCCTGCTGCCTTGAAGTAATCATCTCGACATCTTCAACTTTAATAAACGAGTGTAAGTCGATTTGTCCCAACCATCAAAATCCTTCCAGTTCAGAAAAATCAAGTGTCTCACAGTTCATGAGACATGTAGACACTAAGGACGTTTTTACACCTCTGGATCGTTTGCTCTGGTCTGAATCAGGGACCAGTTTGATCCATTGCTGCATAATTAGAGAGGGCCCGCGGTGGTTACTTCCTGCAGTCGGGAAATGTTTGGTCAGAAAACACCTTTTGTTATTCTGGCTTTACAAAACCAACATCAGGTGTTTTCAGATCAAACAGTTCTGGGAACTTTTTTAAAGAGGAACTTTCCACTAAAGAGTTCCCTGAGACCTGCACACCATGGTGACTTTTTTCTGTCTGTACTCACATCGCCGTGGTACCTACTGTGAAGCAGGAGCTAAAAAGGTTCCACTAAACGCGGCTCTAGGAACTAAAATAGTTCTTAGTTCCTGCGGTGAGAAGGAGTTAACGGTTCCTAGAACTATGAAGAAGTTCCTGCGGTCTTTATAAATGTGACATTTCTCACTATGACAGTTTAGTTTGACTGCAGGAAACAGTAACATAATCTTAAACTGCGATACGATTATCGTAAAAATAAATCGATATCCCAGTCTGTTTCGATACCATGGCAACAAAAGTAGAAGTCCTAGGCAGCAAATATTGGATAATTTCATGTTTTCAATGATCAAAAACTGCAGACTATCTCCTCTGCACTCTGTTGAAGATTGCACACAAACGTTTTTGATGGATGTTTTTTTAGGTTGTTTTTGAACTTTTCGATACCATCAATCATTAAAATAACAGAGATTTCATTGTTGTAAAATATGGGGTATCAAAAAGTATCGAGGTATCCAACATTTTGACAACCTGAGCTGCAGATACTTCAGTAACCTATAGCAGAGAAAATAAAGGAAGTGGCTTCATTTTCTACGCTCTCATCTTAAACATGTAGACTGAAGAGTTGCAGGAAGATAATAATATGAATCAATCACGACAACTCGAACAAATCTCAGGTCAAAATGATTCACAGCTCATATTAAATGTATCTTTGATCGTTTTGTGTGTTTTCACAATAAAGAAAAAAAAGATCCTCTGGGAAATATCGGACATGTTTCCTTTCGTCTCAGTCTGCTGGAGGGGCGTGTTGCTGTTTGGGTTTGATTGACAGCAGCTGGAGAGCTGAGTGGCGGCGTAACACCGCGGGGACAGAGGCAATAAAAAGAAACTTGTGCTGTAGCTGCACGCCATGAGCAGACAGCGTGATGTCAGTGGTACACCAAACACAAACCGTCAGTACGGACACAAGATTATCTTTAAAGGGGGGAATATTGCACATGTAGACGCTGAGGATTGGATTACTTTGAGTCGCCGAGGCCACTTATCCTCGAGTATGTTGCTGTCCGTAAGCGTTCAGTTTCTCTGTAATTCAGTTCCGGCGTGTTGAGAGCGAGATGAGAGAACAGAGACGACAGCAGCTGCATCGCTCAAAGATCACAGGAGACGAGCGGAGCGTGAACTAATCTGAGAGGAGACACATCTGTCTCTGAGATCTGATGGAGCAGGAGGTGGAGGAGACAAACACGCAGCCGAGCACAAAGACGGTTCATATCTGCAGACAGGCTGCGCTGGTGGTGCAGTGGTTAGTGCGAGCGCCCCATGTATGGAGGCTGTAGTCCTCCAAGCGGGCGGCCCGGGTTCGAATCCCACCTGTGGCTCCTTTCCCGTACGTCATTCCTCTCTCTCTCTCTGATTTCCAACTCTATCCACTGTCCTGTCTCTACATTAAAAGCACAACATTTTTACAGTCATTCTCTTGAAGAGAGGCGCAACAAACATCGTTTTTTATTTCTCTTTAAGGCTCTTATTGGAAAACTTCCACCTTACATCACAGACCTGTTGGAGTGGAATACGGATGCCTTACATAACAGATTTTCGAGACAACTTTTTGAAGGTCTCGGTCTCGTCTCAGAATCGAAAGCATTTTTACTCGGCCTTGTCTCGGACTCACCCTGCCTTGGTCTTGGTCTTGGTCTTGGTCCAGGTTAGTGTCTTCTCTACTACAACACTGTCTCGACTAGTGGTGCACTGGATCACAGCTGATCTGAGATCTGATCTGGATCACCTCCCACAGTTCGATCAGCAGGTTTCACCCTAACTCCACATGCAGTCTCAGTGAAGTGAAGAGAAGAAGTAGCGTTTGAGTAGTGTGTGTAGGCACCTTGGAGAGCCGCTGTACAAATATAAAGACATGTCAGTATTTGCAAAAAAAAACCCACTGTGCAGAGATGTTTTCCACTGGTAACTGCCAGCGTCACTACTTGCACGTGTTCTGAGTTCACTGTCGTCGACTTCAGTTTCTGCTGTGCTGCTCGACTTTTCTTTCCCGTTTTGGAGCCACAAATGAAACTTTTTTTGATCCCTCTTTTTGTGCTTCCTCTGCTGCTTGCCATCACAGCTTTTTTTTGACAAACATTTGATTTGTACGCCTTTGTTTTTTAAAGATCAGAGACTCCCAGCGTACTCCGAGAGGTTTCCCGGTTTGAGACTGAATGTTTGAAACAACTATCAGGACTTTTTCTTCTTTTCTTACTGAGTCTGCAGCTCACTTTATGTAAAAACACTGAGATAATAAAGCCCCTAAAGGGAGCAGTGTCAGACCTTTTGGATGGTTATGCTCAAACTTCTTCCTTTCATACACGCACTCACTCCTTTACGGCGGCGTCCCAACCCATTAAGTTCAGTAATACTGCATTTATCTCAGACATTAAAGCCCCTGGCAGCGCTGGTGTTAGCGTTACGACGCAGCCATAAAGAAGATACACATATCAGCATTGTTTCACAAAAAGGTTTATCGCTAGCGGGTGAAAAAAAAAAACAGTACGAGTGGACTTCAAACGCCTCGCCGTGCACTCGCCTGGCTGCACAGTTTAAAAGCTCGACATGGCGTGTGGGACAATGGGAGCTCTCGAAAAAAAGAGCATGGCGGTAATCAGGCCGATGGAATTTTTCCCTGCATCATTAAAAAGGGATTGGTCCGTTCAGCGCGTCCATGGGAAGTGCCGTTAGTTAACCCAACAAAGGTGCTCCGGCTGTGGACCCCCAGAGATGAAGGGCATCACAGGGGCTCAGTGAATCCACCTCTAATCCCCCCCCCCCCCCCCCCGGCCCCATTGTACCGATACACTTTAAACCCTTTGACCACTTCCCGCTTTAATCTCTGCAGATCTGAGTTAAACAAGTTTCTGATCCGTGGGCCTGAAACTTCCCACCTCCACCTCCTCCTCCTCTTCCTCCTTCAAGTTTAGTCAAAGTATCTGAGCTCAGCTAACAGTACAAACGGGTGTTATGTAACTTATAGGAAACTACTTTTTAGACTTTGTTTATTTGGAATTGCAAAAGTAAAGTTTCATCCATCTTAAATATATGATGTGAAATCTTTGTGTTTCTGAGTCTGTAAAGGAGCTTCCAGTGACGCAAAATGACGATTTTTGCGTCACTGGAAGCTGTTGCGGTTAGCGGGGTGAAAACGCTTGTTCTTCATATTTTCAACCGCTGAAGCTACAGACCAATCACAGATCAGCGGGTGGGAACTCACTCCCAGAATCGAAACTTAACGTCCGCCATATTGTTTGGAAGCTAAGCTAACAGGCTCTATGGAGAAAGCTGATAATGGCGAAAAAATATAAATATAGCGGCGAGACGGCTGCTGCCTAGAAACAAAACCTGCCTGTCGGCATCAACCGTCTCGCGGCTATATTGCTGGCTGCTGCCAGCTCAGCAGCCGGCTCGAGCTGGGGTGGACTGGTAGTGTCGGTGCTCTCACTGTTTGCTTATGGACACAGACATGCAGTCGGTTTTCTGACAGGAATTTCCAAGATCAATTCTGGAAGAAATCTCTGAATCAGTTGAGGAAACGTCCTTACGTGTTGACCTGACCTTGGGACCTTGGATTTGGTGTCTTTCATCAACATGCGCCAAAAAGACACTTACTGCCTTTTCTCGGCCAAGAAGGCACCAACTTCAAAATGTATTTCACATTTCTACATATATGACCCAATGTCAATACAGATTCATGTTTCAACGGGTGAAGTATCCCTTTAAGGAAACATGTTGAAGTGCTGGCTTCTCTGACAACAATGCAGCAGCCAGTATGTCCTCCTTCTAACTTTAGATTCTGCTCCTGAATGCTCTGGATTTGTTTGGACCAGAGAAGGTACGCGCTTTTAAGGCGACCCCCCCACACGGCTGTTTTGGACACCCCTCGGTTTGCCAGATATGAGAGCAGTTATCAGGTCAAACCAACAGGTGTTGCAGCGATGGAAGCGGGCAAGATTTCTGACAACTTGCGCAATCCAACCCAACAGTTTAAAACCCCCAAATTGTTAATTGTTTACATTGAGGAGAAAAGCTGAAAATTCTTTTGGATATTGGAGAAAAAAATAAAGAGAATCAACGGGGAATGTTGACAGTTTTTTTTAGAAGAATATCTATAATGGTTCATCTGAGAGCAAAATAAATGACTTTTTAATCATCAAATCAAATGTTTTTTTATCCTAATTTAAAAGGATTTTTTTATTTATTTAAAGGAAATCAAGCTTAAAAAAACTCTCGGTCAAGAGCATGTTGTGTATTTGTGTGTGTGAATATATGACTGAGGGTCTGCTGAGAGGAGGGGGGGGGGGGTTTAAGTAAGCGCAGAGAGCTGCCGGTCGTGACAAAGCACTTGAAGGGGAAAAAAAAGACACCCCCTAATTTCAGCTTGACCTCGCCTCCACCACTGCTGCTGGTGGCGGTGACACGCGTCTGCAGGCTGGGTCGACTCTAGGAGCCCGGGATCATAGAGGGGGTTGGCAGAAGGTGTGTGTGTGAGTGTGTGTGCAGATGGACGGACCGTTAGGGATGTTCCCAGGAGAGGAGGCAGAGGTCAGGGATCAAAGCCCCTCCCACCTCTCTGTGTCTGGGGGCGCAACGAGACGCAGAATGAAGCTCTGCATTATGCAGCCTGTGCAATTAATGCAGCAGCGAGGGAGGTGTGTGTGTGTGTGTGTGTGTGTGTGTGTGTGTGTGTGTGTGTGTGTGTGTGTGTGTGTGTGTGTGTGTGTGTGTGTGTGTGTGTGTGTTTTGCCGGGCCGTTGCAGCTTCCACAATGTAGCAGTACAGCTGGCACGTGCCTCACACACACACACACACACACACACACACACACACACACACACACACACACACACACACACACACACACACACACACAGGGTCTAGAGAGAGGTCTTTTAATTAAGGGATTTGTTAATTTTCTATTCAACGTGACAGTGATGAATGGGTTGGAGCGCCGCCTGCCCATCTCGGCTGCTCGGCAGGCAGAAGCGTCCTAGGAGGCCTCTGGGCGCCATCATCACCCCTCTGAAAACTGTGTTCACGCATGAAGATTATTAACCCCTCGGAAGTCAGAGCCAGCCACACAACATCCACTCGAGCTGGAGGAACACACACACACACACACACACACACACACACACACACACACACACACACACACACACACACACACACACACACACACACACACACACACACACACACACAGTCTGTGGAGGCCAGATAGGACTGAGAAGTAAACAGTCAAACAAAGGCCTCACATTGTGTGAGCAGAGTGAGATTTGAAGCCACAGAAAGGAACTCTAAATGATCTGTAAATGAAGTCGGAGTGTATCACATTAACACGACTGTTATTAATATAATGAAGCGGTTTAATTAGTCCGGCTGTTAGCGGCTCCACACTCTAACCACATGAGGAGAGCTGGTCTAGATGACGACAATACTCACATTGTCGTTGTTGTTTTTTTTCTTGGAGTTGTCGTTTCAAGATTTTTTTTTTGCCTTTTTGGGATAAGACAGCCGAAGAGGGACAGGAAACGCTGTGAGAGAAGAGTGAGGAGGGATGATATGCAGCAACGGGTTTAGGTTGGATTCAGTCCAACACCACATACTACATACTCAAAATACACTAACCCGACTGTAAGCAACATACTCAAATACGGGTCGAGCGCAAGCGGCAAACTCCGGTCTTGAAAAATGAAGCCAATGAGTAAGTGCAGTTTGTCGAGTGTCCACCAGAGACTGGCTCTCCAGGAACACCGGCAGTCACATACATACAACTGGCAAAAAAGTCGTTTTTACAGCATCGCATAGCTGACGTGATTGACAGGTGGGTGCAATGGTTTACTTCCGGTCGGAGCTCTGTTCAATTAGCTAGCATCAAGTCAGTTTGTCATGCTTGATAATAAAAAGTCTGACATTATCCTCACTAACACAGGAGCTCCACAGGGCACCGTGTTATCTCCGCTCACACTCTCCACTGCTGACTATAGGCATGGTCAGGCGTCCTGTCACGTCCAAAGGTTTTCAGACGATAACGTACTTGTGGGTCTACTTACCCAAGGCGATGACACTGCCTACAAAAAAGAGATTGACTCTTTTGTCAGCTGGTGAGGTGCAACCTTTTTAAAATTGAATGTTGGAAAATCAAAGGAACTTATGATAGGGACTCTGCTAATGGACAGACTGACAACCGCAGTGCATTGTGGGTCAAATTAGTAAGACCAGTGTGCTTCAATACATAAAAATTCTGGCCGATGGGAGTAAACATCTGGGTAACTATGAATTCATGAAAAATCAACTATTCATAGCACCCTGACATATAAGTCAAGCTCTCCCTCAGCACAGGGAGAAAAAAAAAAAATCCCGGCGCCGTCCCGATGTGACGTCACATTTAGCAAGAAGTAGGAAAGTGTGCGGTTTCAGACACATCCTGACTCATCAAGTTGAATGTCCATGTTTTTTATTCACCATTATCGAAGCCTCTGTGTGAGAGGAATCTAACCGGTTCATCCGTTATCGAAGCTGCACAAGATGACGCTTTGTTTATCCGCTGCACAGATGGAACCTCTTCTAATTGTTTTGTTCTGTCTTTGATTAATTTCTCTCTCGTGCTCTTAAGTTTCCTTTTCATGCATCGGGATGATTTATCACCGCCGTCTTTTATTTTTATTTTTCATACCTTCCTTTTTGCATGTTTCAAATCTACTTTTCCTGCATATCTCTTTGAAACGTCCCCTCTCTGAAAGCTGTAAAAACCCCTCCAATGTAAACTGAATGTATTTCATATTCATTGTCGATACTTCCTTTGTTGCTGCCAAACACGCTTTGCATTAAGATATAAGCAATATATGCACCCTGCAGCAGCAGCAGCCACATGTCATATCGTCCCCCCGTGCATTTTATCTATTGTGATTTGGCAGCCATTCATCTTTTTAAACGCTCTCTCATGATTTCCTTTGTGCACGCCGAGCCGGAGGTGACCTTGAAGACGGGAGCATGTGGTGTATTCTGATGATAATTTATTCTCACATATACAAGGAAACTGTCCCGCTAACATGATTTCTTTTCCTTCATGCTTTGTGCCGTCCTGCACGCGCTGGGAACTTTTTACAGCAGCAGACGATGCGTTCCCTCTGCACAGAAGACGTTTAAGGATTTATGCACTCATGCAGATTCTGTGCCGATTTCGCTTGGCATGATTTAAAGTCACATTAAATCCTCGTGTGCCAACAAATACTGGCCTCATGTTACAGTATTCACACGGACTGGTGTTGTACATAAACTGGTAAAAACACATTCATAAAGTTGTCATGAAATGATTTTAAAAAGACAGAGAATCCAACATAAGGAAGATAAAACAATAAATTCAAGGTTTTTTTTTAAATACATTTGGCTACAAGCTGAATCACAGGATCTTTTCTTTTGCAGCCAATTTGAATCTGCGATGGTCTGTTGTTGATTTATTTGACTAATAAAAGCCCCCACAAAGCGTAAAGACGGATCTTTGCTCCAATTTTAAAATATAATTTGTGCAAATGACTTTTTGTCTCAACTTTGTCTCGCCCTAATATTTCACTCGGCAAAAATAGTAACAGTCATTGTCGCAGCAGTCAGGGCAGTCATCAAGCTACTCCTTTTTTTGGGGCAGTCTGCTTTGACTGACACACACACACACACACACACACACACACACACACACACACGGCACACTCTGGTTTAATGCATATTAATGAAGTTAAACGGCCCACTGTAGGGAGGAGACAATGGGCTGGTGGTGAGCACAAAGCGGAGGATTCGGGGGAAGCAGAACAGGTGCAGGGAGGAAGCTGCAGCTCCACATTGAAATATACACTAATCTGTAGGTTCACTGGTGCAGAAAAAGGATCGCTTCATGTCTTTGAATGCATCATCCTGTTATTTTTGTTTACGTTTTTTTGTACTAAAAGGTAATGTCTGCGGTGTCGCTGCAGATTGTGTCCAAACACACAGAGGCCCGTGCATGATTCATTCTTACATCCTTTAATTATGTTTTTAAATGTAGAACGTGCAACTTTTTGATCCAGTAGATGTCGCCCTTGAGCTCCAGCATGAAACCAAAACAAACTTCTGTTTGGCCACGCGTCCTCCATACTGAAGCCTCCGCTCTCCTCCTAACCCTCTCCATTGGCGTTGGCACCAAGGAGTTCAGCACAAGCGGAGGACAAACTCGTCCTTTACTCTTGCTGCAATCAGCTGTGTCCTGCATTGTTGTGTTAGCATGCTAATGTTAGCGCTCTTTAGTTAGCTCGTAGCTTCACATTGTTGTGTTAGCATGCTAATGTTAGCGCTCTTTAGTTAGCTCGTAGCTTCACATTGTTGTGTTAGCATGCTAATGTTAGCGCTCTTTAGTTAGCTCGTAGCTTCACATTTCATGTAAACTGACACAGAATGAGCGTGATCTAAAAACTCTTACTAACATCCAAATAATCAGTGAGTATGTTCTTCTTCTTCTCTCTAGTTCTTGACTAAAACAGCTTTTATACACAAGGGGAGGAGCCGGCCGTCCCGTCCATGTAAACACGGCTCTGACAACAACACAGCCAGCGGGACTCGCTATGTGTACTTGAACAGAATCACAACATGAACTAAAGAGTGGACAGGAACATACTGGAGAACAGGAAACATGATGCAGCAGGTTCATCACGTTCATGATGATCGTAGTCACAGGATATAAAAGTCACCACCCCCTCCTTCTCGCTTCATATGAATCATCTGGATGATTAGATTAGAAAACTCATTTGCCACCTGGTCCATTAATACCCACAACAAACATTATCAACAGTACAACGACAGTAAACAGGTAAATAAACACCACTGAAACATTTGAGATCTTTTACAGCCACGAGTCAGAAACACAACTAAAAATGATCTTTAAAATATCTGACTGCTGCTGGAACAAAGGACTTCATCAGGTCCTGATCCTGCTGCGTTCCCACATCAGCTCGGTTGAACTTCATGTGGAACAAATACTAAGAGTACCAGGAGTCCGGCAGGAGAAACTCTGAGTAAAGTCAGAGGGGAAAAGTGATGCTGTGTGAGTTCACACATGCAGCTCCTCCAGGAAACATCAGGAGTTTTCTGCAAGTGTGAAAGCACTAAGAGAGTTAGTTTGAGTCAGCATGTCCAAAATGGCGACCGCCATTGTTTGGCTTCAAAACGCTGATTCAGAAACTAATGGGTGACGTCGGCCATGTTTTATACAGTGTAACTGTAGACAGTTTTAGGTTGACATTCTGGTGGGAAAAAATCACACTAAAGTCGAAGAGAAATATCTGCTGTTTGTGATCGCTCATACAGCTCACCCTGAAAGTATCAGGAAGTTTGTTTCCACATGTGGAAGCACCAACGAGACTTTCTATTCCTGAAATGATTTGGCCACCTTTACATCGACTTTTAACTTTTCTGTTTCCCTCTTGCGAGTCCTCTCTCTTAATAAAAGCAGCTGGAAGCAAAGAAAACAAAACTTCTATGCATGAAGAGTTTGTTTTCTATCAAGTACACTAAAAAATACTGAATCAAAACAGACTTTATTTATGTCAACAACAAAAAGAAACAGCACACTGGGTTTACTTCACTCCAGTAGCCAGGATGGTTTTGTGGTTGAAACCCACCAAAGACTGAGGAAAACACAAAGAGTGGCTGATTCCTACAATAGAAAAAAACTCTAAAAATACAAAAACAACAAATAAAGAAATAAAGAAGGAAAGAAAGTGCATCAGTCTCCAACAGGATTCACTCTTCTGTTGAGGCACAAAGAAACTCTCTATCCGTGCTAATCGTCATATCCTAGTCCTCCCTGCTCTGCTCTGTGGACCCTCCTCTGGACACACACAGATCATCAACTTGAACCAAACCACGCCCCCTCCTTTATTCCGGGGATTTTATCAGCGCCTACATGTGGAGCTCTCTGCACACCAGACCGAGAGAAGAGAAGAGAGAACAACCCCCCATCCAGAGACTCCTCATGCTGACAGACACTCCGTCCCAAACACCTCCTCACCTGTGTGGACATTAAAGGGTTCAAATCCAGGATGGATTTCTTGGACCGCGGTTACCTTGAAGCGCGCTCTCCGTATGATTACACCTTTAATTTTTGGAACGACTACCTCGGCCTGTCGACACTTGTGGCTAAGAATAAGATCCACAGCCCATCCTGCAGCCCCAACTCCATCACGGAGTCTCTCAAAGCGACGCTGGGCTTGGAGGATGACTCCTCGGATTGTTCGTGCGTAATTGGGCACGGTGACGGACACTTGGAGTGCTGCTGCGCGGCGCCGGGCTCTCCTCCGATCTCCATCTACGATCTCAAGGAGCGCATGTCGCTTCTCAGGCCGTACGAGCACCTGGTGAGTGATTCGCCACATGGAGACAGAGATTCACCTTCCTACAGAGGGAGCTACAGCGGGCTCGATCTGCTGTCCAGGCGCAAACAGACTCAGAGGGGCAAACCGGAGCCGAAAGTGTGCGTCTTCTGTCGGAATAACGGCGCGCCAGAGGAGGTTTACGGCACCCACATCCTGAAGACGGCGGACGGCAGAGTCCTGTGCCCCATCCTGAGGGCGTACACCTGCCCCCTCTGCAGCGCCAACGGAGACAACGCGCACACCATCAAGTACTGCCCGCTCTCCAGGGACCAGGCGAGCCAGAGAGTGGCCAAGGGAGGCAGAGCGATCGGGAAAAGGCTGAAAATCTTCTGAATCAAGTTGCACTGTAATCTGCCCCCCCCCCCCCCAGTTTCATGCACAAGACAAGTCCGGAGAAAGACTTTTTTTTAATTTTCAAGTGTCACTGCTTCGTCGGTTCTCTTCTTTCTTGTAACTCTTTGGGCACATAGTTTTACACATGGACGCACTGTGCGCAATATTTACGCCCCCTCCTCCTCCTCCTCCTCCAGCACTCTGAGATCCAAAAAGAACCAAAGTACTGTACAGATCGACCTGTGAATGAACACCTTCAGAAGCTTCAGTGCAAACAGCTGATGTCAACACAAAATGCAGCACACTCCTGATATGAGATGAATGTTTTGGCCCATGTGGATGTATAACAAAGTCTGACAGCAGACACTCCATGCAAGATGCAAAAGATCTTTATATCGAGCACATTTCTTTTTCCTGAGATAAATGTTTTCTACCAAAGGATTACACGTTTTGTATCGAGAGGTAAATTTCTGTACTGGTTTCTATGTTGGATGTCTTATAATCTGTGATTGTGTGTGTGTGCGTTGTACTCTACAGACTGAATGTAAAAAACAAAAGGAAGGTAAATCTGACATGCAGTCTTCAAGCTTCAGAGAATTTATTTCATGTGGAAATATTTTCCTACAATTCTTGTAAATGTAAAAAAAAGAAAAGAGGGCGGATCATTTTGTAGCGATGAGAAGAAGCCTGACATCCAAAGTCTTTATCTGTCAATAGAAAATGTTTTATGTGCTTATTTTTTACCTTATGTATCATTGGGAAATATATTCACTGTAAATGATCTCTGAATAAAACACGTCATTTGCATTTTTCTTTGACTTCATGAGGCAACAAAAACTTTCTTCAAACTTAAATCTCTCACTTAAAAAATGGAGGTGATGTCATAAGTTAACGTATTCTTTATTGTCCCGCTAAAGGGAAATGTGTGCTGGACTCTGCTGCAGCTGCAAGAGAATTAAAAAAAAGTACATAAATAGAGATCTTAAAAAACAGCTGTGGCTCAGGTGGTAGAGTCGGTCGGGGGGTTCGATCCCCGGCTCCTGCAGCCACATGTCCCATGTGTCCTTTTGCAAGACGCTTAACCCTGAGTTGCTCCCGCTGCTTCTTTGGTGGTGTGTGAATGTGATTAGTAACTTCTGATGGACTCTTTACTCAGCAGCCGCTACCATCAGGGTGTAAAATGTGTCGGTGTTAAAGCGGTGTTTCTCAACTCGTCTGGCCTCCAACTCCTGATGCAACCCAAAGCGCTTTGAGTAGAAGACGAGAAAAGAACTATACAAGCTCAAGTCCGTTTACCATGTACATAAAACCACCTTCCTGCAGAGGTGACATATTGCACGCCCCCTTGACCCCTTGACACATCATCCTACGTTACCTGTTATTCAGAATATGAATGGATGTCAGCACATATAGATGTTTAAAGCATCTTGGGCTGAAGGACCCTGAGTCTTCTCCCAGAGGGTCAAAGGTGAAACTCAAGAGTGAAGAATGTGGGTCGGGTCGGGTCGGGTCAGACACTTTTTTCTGTTTCCTGTCTAACACACTGCTCATAGAGAAGCAGACAGCATGAAACTAGAGAGAGAATTTTCACAAGAGTGTTTCTTCAAGAAATAATAAAACATGCAATGATGCCACCTAGTGTTCAGCATCTGGAATGACAACACTCCCCTCACATATTCCCTGATAAATGTCCTGATTTAAATAAAGAAGACAGACTGTAACTGAGCCAAAACAAAACTTTTCACAGTGAATTAAAGAATGTAAATGTGCTTCGACTCGCCTACAAACAAACTGAACTTAAAAACCTTTAACCCTTTCATGCTGGTGGGAGTTTCTTCTCTTTTTAGGGGGTCATTTGGCTCAGCTCAGTAAGAAGAGCCGGTGTTAAGCTGAAGAAACGTGTCCCTGCAGAGAGCTGCATGAACCTTGCAGAACAGTTTTAAAACAGTATAACTCTGATCTCTGGGGGCGGATCTGTGATGAGAAAGTATCTGAAGTTAAGTTTCCTTGTTGCTCTGTCGACTCGGAGTAAATATGAGCTGCAAAGAATGTTTCACTCTAAAGCGGGCCCTCCTAAACTTGGGGTCCAGATCTGCTCGGGGTCCTTCGCCTGCGTTTGTGTGATGATGTAGCACGTTGTGATTGGCTGTCAGAGAGTCAGATCATAGTCTCTTTGTGAAAGAGGAAGAACTCAAACACACGGCGTCCAAACTAACCTTAAATCTTGAGAGTCCCTGTCTGAACATATTCACAGTACAATACTCAATGTTTGTTATGACGCCACCTACTGGTAAGAGACAGTACGCCTTGTGTAACATGTTTCACTCTCACTTCTTGTTGTGTCCAAAACAGGTGACCCGTTTAAACCGGTTTTGACTGCTCATGTATCCATTTTCCTCCGCTTATCAGAATCAGAATCAGATTTATTGTCCAGGTATGCTTACACACACACAAGGAATTTAACTTTGGTGAACTGTGCTCTCTTATGTACAGGTACAACATTAAATATCAACAATAAACAGAATAAGAAAAGACTAATATTTACATAAATATGAAACAGTGCAGTGGTGAAAAGTGTAAAAGATGATGAAGTAACATGATGAGTAAAATGCAGTTATGTGACAGATGGCTCAATTAAGATGTCAATTACAGTATTTACATAAATAAGTGTGCGTATATTGATCATTTAAATTAAATAATATATATATACATATATGTATATTCACAGTGACGGTTGGTTTATCCGAGGTCGGGTCGCGGTGGAAGCAGGCGTCAACCCAGACGTTCCCTCTCCCCAGCAACGTTTTCCATCTCCTCCTGGAGGATTCTGAAGCGTTCCCAGGCTAGACGGATACATAATCCCTCCAGTGGTGCTCGTGTATTTCTTGGTAAAAATTCTCCAAAGAAGCGTTAATCGTTCATCCATAATCAGCCAATTACAACATGCTACATCATCATACAGACCTACAGTCAATCATATTGTGTAGCGTCTCTAGCAGACTCAGGACCCTGAGCAGATTTGGTACCTACATTTGCTCAGACAGGTGAGGGGGGAGGAGCCAGGTTATGGAGGGCTTTGTAAATGGTAAATGGTAAATGGACTTGAGCTTATATAGCGCTTTTCTAGTCTTCCAACTACTCAAAGTGCTTTTACACCGCATGTCACACCCACCCATTCACACACTGATGGTAGTGATGATCGCTATGTAGTATCATCCATCAGAAGTAACTAATCCCATTCATACACCACCACTGAAGCAGCGGGAGCAATTTGGGGTTAAGTGTCTTGTCCAAGGACACATCGGACATTTGGCCAGTTGGGGATCGAACCCTCGACCTTCCGGTTGAGAGGTGACGACGCTACCAATTGAGCCACAGCCGCCCCCTTTGTAGGTGATGATGAGGAGTTTGAAGTGGATACACATCTTTTTACAGGCACACATTCGCGACCCACTACTGGGTCCTGACCCACCAGTTGAGAACCACTGGTCTAGTCCTGCTGTTTACTTGAAGTGTCTGAAGATAACATGTTGAAAATTGGCACAAAACAAATAAAGATTATTATAAGATATGGTTGAATGAGATACTAGTCCTTGGTGAGCTGATGCCTCTTGTTTCTAACTCAAACTGAGGATGATTTACGATCTCTCTCTCTCTGACTCACCCTGATGTTAAACAGCAGGAGAGTTTTTTTCTGTGTCAGCAGAAAACACTGAATTCTATTCCCGTCTCAGCCGTGTCTCCCACACACACACACACACACACACACACACACACTGTCAGAACATCAGTGACTCATCAGTTTGACATCTAAACACATCAAACAGATCCGTCTGAAAGAGACGCTCCAATCGATGGCGGTTTATCGGTCATCACGCAGAGCAGTCTGTCTCACAGTCAGAGACCTACAGGAGACTTTTAAAAGAAGGAGATGATCAGAAAGAAAAGCCCAGAGTTAACACTTTTCAGATATTTGTAAAGTTTAAAGTAATAAGGGGAGGAGTCTTAATGTATGTTGTATGTGGGCTGATGTAGGATTAGTCTTTCAACATTTGTGATATTTAGATGTCGCAGTTGTCGATTATCAACCATATTCATCTATTTAAGTACCAAGAAATCTTTGTTTTCTATTAAATGTAAAGCTTTTAGTGCTGGATGTTAAAGTCCATCACTCGCTCTTTATGCACTCAGTATTGATTTTCTCTAACCGGGTTGCAGAAAGGACTTCGTTTCAAGACATTTTTCGTTGCATTTAATTGCTGATTATGGATCAAAAGACGCATCTGAGGTCTTAGAGTAGATTTAAATGTGCCTCCAGAAGTGTCCAGAGAGAAGAAGGTGGAACATTTAAAGCCTATTTTTAGGTGAGCTGCTCTGCCACATCAGCTCTGCCGAATACGAGAGTCATAAAAACCAACTTCCTCTCTCCTCACTGCAGCAGTCTGCGATTGGTTCTGTGGATGCTGACAGCACTGATGCTCCTCCGTGTTAGAGGAGGGAGGGAGGGAGGGGGGGGGGCAGCCTCTCTCTATATAAGCCGAGGATCTGCAGCATCACCGAGCTGGTGCAGTGCAAAAACGCTCGCTCATCCTCACCGATGGTGTGCAGAACAAGGGGGACATAAAGAAATCTTCTGAAACTAAAAAAAACATTTTTTTCTAAGCATAAGAGAAATCCACCACAAAAAAAAATCATCATGAGCTACGATTCCTTCTACTCCTACCGCCGCCCCTGGGACGGCTACAGAGGAGGCTCCCAATCCACCACCAAGTCCTCCATGTCGTCCTCCCTCTTCTCGTCTCCTCGGGCTCCTCCGGCCGCGAAGAGGATCCTCAGGCTGGCGTCCTCTTCTCTGCCGGACGGGTCGGAGAGGATGGACCTGACTCAGGCCAGCTCCCTGAACACCGAGCTGCTGGGGCTGCGCTCCCAGGAGAGGGAGCAGCTGGTCGACCTGAACGACCGCTTCGCCACCTACATCGAGAAGGTGAGGCGCCTGGAGCTGCAGAACCGAGCGCTGCAGGCCGAGCTGGAGGCGCTGAGGAGGCGGCAGAACGACCCGTCTCGTCTGCGGACGCTCTACGAGGGGCAGGCGAGGAGCTTGAGGGCCATGATAGACTCGGAGAACGGGGACAAGATGCGCATGGAGGCGGAGAGAGACTACCTGCGTGACGTGTACGAGCAGATGAAGGAGCGGTGCGAGGAGGAGGCGAGGAGGAGGATGGACGCAGAGGAGGCCCTGCAGAGGGCGAGGGATGACTCCGACAGGGCCGTGCTCGCCAACTGCGACGTCGAGGCCTCGGTGGTGTCCCTGTGCGACGAGCTGGCGTTCCTGAAGAAGGTGTTCGCCGAGGAGCAGGCGGAGCTGCAGGCCCAGCTGCAGGTGGCGAGCATCAGCGTGGACGTGGAGGTGTCCCGGCCCGACCTCTCCACCGCCCTGCGGGACATCCGGGCGCAGTACGAGCGGCTCGCCAGCAAGAACATGCAGGCCGCCGAGGACTGGTACAAGGGCAAGTTCGCCAGCGTGGCGGAGATGGCGAGCAAGAACAACGAGGCGGTGCACGCCATCCGAGAGGAGACGATGGAGTACCGGAGGCTGCTCCAGTCTCGCTCCTCGGAGATCGAGGCTCTCCGGGGCGTCATCGACTCCATGAACAAACAGCTGGAGGACCTGGAGGAGACGCAGGCGAAGGAGGTGACCAAGTACCAGGTGAGGACAGGAAATATAAATCCTGATGTTTGATGTTTAACCTCCAGAGTTTTCACCTTATCAAGAGAAGAAGAAGTATTCTCTGATTTGAGGGAGTTTGTACTCAAACAGGTGAACAAGGAAAAAGGAAAGAAGGAAGGACTGACAGGTGAAAACTGATCGGTGTAGTGACTTGAAAAGACGACACAGAATACAAGACTGAGGGAGAAAAGTAGAGCAACAGCAGAAGGCTCCAGATTGTAAATTTATTCTCTGCAGCAGCTTCACACCCCCCCCCCCCCACACTGATGACAGACTCACAGCAGAGGTGAAAATCTGCAAGGTTACGGTTAAAAAGAAGCAAGGGAGCGAAGCGTAGCTACACACAAAAGAAGGATCAGAGATTTTAAAAAACTATACTTAAAAATATACAAATTTTGAAATCATTTTTCTGTCCAACAGGTTTTCTGATTTTTCTCGTTTTGTGTCTTGCACCATCAACTCTGATATTTACTGACTGAATGGCTGTGTGTCGTTCTCCGTTCACAGATAAGGATCAGTGAGCTGGAGCGAGACATCACCGACGCCAAGCACGAGATGGCGCGCTACCTGAGAGAGTACCAAGACCTCCTGAACGTGAAGATGGCTCTGGACATTGAAATAGCTGCGTACAGGTGAGACAGCCTCAGAGTCACTTGGTGTTACAGTAACACTTCCTTATCCATGATTCCTCTTCAGTATTATGTCAGTAAATCAAATCTTTTTATTGGATTTCATATTGTAAACTTCTGGACATTTACTGGCCAACATCCTGGACATTTCTGCACAAACTGAGCAGCTCCTTTACGATTTAAAGTTGACCTATTTTTCTGACCCCCATAAAAGTCACATATAGAGCTGGATACTCAAACTAAACGTAAGTTTCAGATCATGAGGTATGTTGGAGTAATGCCAGGATGAGTCTGCAGAGGGAACGATCTCATTAGTTTCTAAAACCAGAGCACATTTTTACCAAGCGCCGCCCTCCGATGTTGAAAATTGAAGCCGATGCGGAAGTGTAAAATCCTGCAGTTCCTCAAGTGTCCACTAGAGGCTGGCTGCAGAAGCACAGGAAGTCACATACACACCCATTCTAAAAAGCCTGTTTTTACAGCAGAGATTAACATGTTTACAGCCTGGTTCAAAAAACCAAATAGGTGTGATTAGCTCATGTCTCGATGGACACACACTGTACGGGGGGTGAATGTTTTGATGACTCATCAGTTTTGATTTGATGAAGGATAAGAGTTATTCACAATAAGGCGTGTAGCTGACCTGATTGACAGGTGGGCGCGGTGTAACGGTTTGTCAGGAGGTTTAAAACCCACCTCAGCTCCAGCTCTCAGCCTGTCGTTAGGTTGACTGAAAGTTAGACTGAGACAGCATTTCCAGCATGGAGACCGCCATCGATGGGACTCCAGCGTTACTCCAAGTTAATTTAGTAACATATAGATATCTATTTTCTTAAGTGAGTGCGATACGACCTCCATACGATGTTTATAATCTTTCTTCTTCTCTTTTCAGGAAACTCCTGGAGGGGGAGGAGATCCGACTGGCGTACCCTTCCCTTCCAGCCCTAAACTAAACAATGCCTCCAGCCTGGCATTAACCTGAATTCTTCACCCCCCCCAACCTGAACATCCTCATCTACTCCCTTCTTTCACCTCCTCCCTGCCCCTAAAAATATCTCCTTCTTCTTCTTCTTTACTCCCAACATCCAACATCCAAAGCTCATCCTTCTCAAGACAGATGCGCCCTTGTGCTGAACAAGAGGTCCACCAGAAGTCCCCCTTCTTCTACACACGTTGTGACACCTCATCATGAAGACGGAGTGGCTGCACTGCATTACTCACAAAAAAAGCTACGCCGGACTGCACCATTGTTTTGGTTTTGGTTCTTCAGGGGGCGGCACAGGTTAAGGTCCAAGAAGCAGAGTTAGTGTTTGAGCCGTCCGAACCCCCCTCGCCGTGCAAACATCTGACCAAGTGTTTGTGAAGGGGGGGGACAACACAAAGAATCCGTTTATCTCTCGCTGCTTGGACTTTATCTGTGTTCAAACTGATGCAACAAACCTGCAAACCAATCAATTCTGCATTGTCCCGCCCCCCCCTCCCGCCCCCCTCCTGGTTCTGCAGTCGTAGTCAGTGAACCAGTAACCTTAAACGTTTTCTTTTAAACTAAATTCAATTAGAGAATCATTTTTTTGTCCTCTTTTTGTTATTCTTCCGCTGCATTTACATCCACACAAACACCACGGTGAGTTTGTGTCTTTGACCGATTGGCAGTTTGTTTAAACATCTAAAAAAATAAAAAAATGAAGTGTAAGTAGATTTTCTTGCAGCATGTAAATGTAGTGGAAGATGAATAGTTACTGGGTTCTCCTTATAGTCATGCAGTGTGTTTCACAGGCCTTTCTGTTTTTTGTTTTTTTTCTGTTCCGTGATTTCATTCCAAGCTAAACGACGAAACTGAAAGAAAACGTGCAGGAGCTCCTTGTTGTCTGTCCGCTGACGTTAGAGGTCAACGTTCACTTTTAAAATCTGAGAAACTAATAAATTAAAAAGTCTGCACCATCACACTTGGTGTACCTGTAACAGCAAAACAACAAGCTGAATAAAACTTAAAACTGACCTGCAAATCAGTTCACATCTCCTGGTTTTTATTTGAACATCTGCACAATCTCATGATTTTATTCCTTTTAGACTTTAGGGGTCCGTTCAGATTGACCTTTTTGTTCTGGACGGTTCCTAACTGAAAGAAAAGACCTAAAAGTATTTGAGTGTCAGACATGATAAAAGCTATTTGAGCTATGATGGGGGGAGGTAGTGTTGCAGTATTCGAGATGGATCGAGACTACCTTTAAAAAGTCTCGATCTCTGAAGCATTTTTACTCGGCCTTGTCTCGTTCTCATTCTGCGTAGACTCCAGATTTTAAATCAAGACCGGTCACTGAGAGGCTTCTTTCTCACTTCATTCCTGTGATTGGAAGGAAAACACCTCTTTCTAAAAGAACATATAACTTCAATTCATTTGTAGTTCTGTATGCCCCCCCGGTTTAAAAGTTTAATCGTTTATTTGAATCAGGGACAGACTACAAAAAAAGACATTAGTCTCAGAAGAGATGCTTTGTACCAGATTTAGCTAGCTAGCTAATTTCCTTCCTTCCTTCCTTGTCTCCTTCCTTCCGCACAAGTTGGAAGATTATTCCTTTCTTTAATGGCTTTAAAAGAAAAAAACAGATTGTGCTAAAGCTTAAGACTTCAACCCTCCCCGGTGTGACGGTCTAGGTGAGTGACACGCCCCCCTAAAAACAAGATATCAGAGATATTTATGGTCTTGGTCTTGACTCGGTCTCAAACCCACTCTGGACTCGGGTATGTCTTGGTCTCGGTTTGTGTGAGGCAAGGCTAAGTAAAGACAATGCTAGTTATTTTGCACTGCCAGCAAAGCGTGGCAAATTTAGTGAGAGGACTTCCAGGTCGACACTGAATCTACAGCCGACGTCAAAACTAAAACAAAGACACAAAAATAAGAAGAACTCAAATCAAGTAAGAAGTTCAAATGACGAGATATGAAACCTTACAGGTGTTTTGAGCTCTTCAGACGCTCTCTCTCGTCCTGAAGAGGCCGTTCTGAGTCATGATTCGAGGTTTACACGTTGATTTGTCTGCATCAAACAACACGGTGAGAGAACTGATAGCCTAGCGGTTATGTTGCACATGTGTCATTTTGATTCAGGAATTGTTTTGTGTTTTTTTCGGGGGCCGCTGTAAACAACTTCCCCTCCCCCTGAAATGAATCCTGCTTAAATGTCTCCGTACTTACCGCCCTCAATGTCACAGGAGGAGCAACACAAACAGCGGCACTGCACCATTTCCCATCATTCCACGTTCCTGGCAGGCGGACTGTAGCTGTAAGGTGTTGGTGCTTTGCCTCAGCAGCATCATCCATCATCGGGCTGACAGCAGGCATCCCACTGAACCCTGGAGGAACAAAGAGTCTTCACATGATGTGTTTGTTCTGCATTTAGACTGTGAAACAAAACCTCAGAGAACAAAACGTGAAGTGTTGTGAAGAGAAAACCCAACATCTTTTATTACACTGATGCTAATACATGAGAGGGTAAAAGCCGGGGCTAGAAACGGGACATTATCGACTACATTTAATGTATGTTAGCTGCAGTGGTAATAGAAGAACTCTTACATTTAACAATAAAAAGCTATAGCCTATAGTGCAAAAAGTATGAGGGACAAAAAATGACTAAAGTATAAATAAATTAATAAATAAATAAATAAATGTTGGGAGAAATGCATACAATAGTGTATAAATGAATAAATAATTACATAAATGCAACAATTCATATAAAAGTTAATATATAAATAAATATATTCATATATTTATTTATGTATTTCTGTGTCCATGTTGTACAAGGAAAAGTAAATATGTAAATTAAGTGGGCCGTCCTAACATTACTGAAGTAGGATTGGTCAATTTTGAAAAACAGACAGAAGCAAATTTACATATATACTTTTCCTCTTACGACCTGGACACAGAAATAAATAGATGTGTAAATGTAAAAATACAGAAATAAATTAATAACTCAATTAATGTGGAAATGTATGCATTGATACATATATAACTGTAGAAATACGTTAATAAATAAATAAATAAATACATGTAAAAATATATAAATAGCCTTTTTCATTAACAAAGTGTATTTATTATTTATTCATTGATTGATAGAGCTTCTTTCCTCAGGCTGTCCGGACTGTTAACTCCACTCTCCTCAGTTAAAAACTAAACAGAACTGTGACTACATGATGCACACACACCACACATTCCAATCTGCACATTTACACACTGACACTTTACACTCTTTACATTATTCTATATTCTACATTTTGTATATTCAAATAATTATTTTTTAAATTTTACATTATATTTCTATTTTACTGTATATATGTGTATTAGTAATTTGAGTGTTTATTGCATGGCCTTGCAGAACAGTCTTTACATTTCACTGCACATCTGTATGAGCATGTGACAAATAAGAATCTTGAATCTTGATGTATTGTTTTCAGCATTTATATATTTATTTATTCATTTATTTATTCATTTATACATTATTGTATGCATTTCTCCCAACATTTATTTATTTATTTGTTTATTTATACTTTCGTCATTTTTTGTCCCTCATAAAAAAGAAGTCTGGCACTGTAAAAATAAAAGTCCAGTATTTAAACTTTGATAACAAACAGAAAAAGCAGAAAGTGGAAGTAATAGATAAAAAAAAACCTTAAATGTGTAAAAAAAAAAAATAAAGCGTTTGAGTAAATTTAAGTTGTTACTTCTGATTGGTTGCACCTGTAAGCGATCCCGGTGATTTGGTCTCACTTGCGACCGTGTAATCTGGTGACGAGTCGGTGGTTGTCATGGTTACAACAGAAGTTGAAAACTACGCGAATTACCTCTTTGAGTATTATTTATTTAAATACATATCTGACAAGTTTATTTTGAAATTAAAGATAAAACTACAAAAACAAAATCTATATGCGATGAGGACTCTGAGTTTTCAACATTTAACTGTAACTATGACAACCACAGACTCATTACGGGAAAATCGCCAAAGTTGCCGATACACCTGCTACTTTATTGTGTCGTTAATTAGCTACCTTGCTAGGTAACTACCTTAGCTTAACTTGTTTGAGCGTCACTGTCATTGGGTTTTGCTTTCAAACTCGATTTCTATTTTAAAATAAACGCTTCTAGGAGAGTTATTACCTTTAAAAACACATTTAAATGCATAGAAATCCGTTCCTACTTCCAGCAGATGGTAGTAGAGGCTAACACAGTGTTAGCTTGCTAATCACTTCCTGTTGTCAGAGGTTACCAACATGGCGGCTGCCTTGCGTCGATAACATTTCTGTGTCAATGTTAACTTTCAAACGCTTTGACAAAACGACACACTAAAGAATCCCGAAAAGCTGCACCTCGTCCCGCATCTCGACGCCGACATGTTCCAGGTCATCGGCGGGCGGAGCGTCCAGGCGGCCCGGCTCCTGTCCCCCCGCAGCGCCGTGCTCCTGGAGGCTGTCCGCGGCAGAAAGTCCCGTGAAGACCCGGTGGCCAAATCCAAAGAGGGGAGAATTAAAGTGCCTCCCCCCGTCGACCCGGTGGAGATGGTCGTCCTGAAGGAGAGATTTTCAGAGTACCAGCTGATAATGAGGGCGCTTCGGTACGTTAATTAACAGTTACTGAAATGTGTCACCTGGTGTTATGGAAAATTCTGTTACCGGATTAAAATGTGTCCACAAACTGTTAAAACTGTAGTTTTTGATTGATTGATTAAATTTATTTCAGACATATCAAATAAAATCAAACATATCAAAAATACAAAACAAAATGAAAAGCACGAAAATACAAAAAACAATGTTCAAATTATTTCACAAAAAAAGAAAAAGCAAATTACATATATTCAACTGATTTGCCTGAAAAGGAGCAGGAAGAAGTATAAAACTTATTTAATCCTACCCCCTTTGTGACTTTTTTTTACTTTCTGTACATCAAATCAATCACTCAATCAACTTTATTCACACAGCATCTGTCAGACAAATTCAAGTGATTTACAGGGGAGTGAAAAAGTGATTATATATAAATATATATATTTATATTTATTTCTTTACTGCACATAGTTCTGTTTACATCTGTTAGTCTGATCACTGTCCACTTATATCTACTCTTTTATATTTTGTATTTTTAAGTTAAGTTTAAGCTTTAAGTTGTATTTAAATTAAAACTTTATATTTAGGTTAAAATGTTTCATCTACCTGCACTGTTGTTATTTTACTGCTCTGTGTGCTTTTGAATTCCCCCCGGGGACAAATAACGTTTTTTTGAATTTGAATTGAATTAATTTAGAGACTAATGCGCAGCAATATTAATTCTATAAAACACAAATAAAATAAAGATGGATGATAAAAACAACAGGAGACAAAGAAATAAAAAAACAAGCAATACAATAATAATTTAATATGTTTAAAAAACATTTAAAATGTTTGTGAAATAAGATAAATTAATGTTAAGAAATGATTTAAAAGTATGTGTATAATAACAGTCTTCCTGCTTGCACATTTGAGCTTCTCTGTAAACGACAAGTTTCCACAAATGAGCCTCGTTGAGTTGAAGTGATTTGGAACAATTATTTGATCTGTTGTGTGTGTGTGTGTGTGTGTGTGTGTGTGTGTGTGTGTGTGTGTGTCAGTCTGGAATTTAAGGAGGAGGTGCTCAGGAAGAAATACCAGGAGGAGACCGGGTCCATGGCTGAGGAGAGAGCGAAGCAGGAGGCGGAGGAGCATCGCGCCCTCATGGCCTGGAACGACCAGGAGAACCAACGCCTGCTCAAACTCAGGTGAAGAAGAAAAACAGAAACATAAAGAAAATAAACTGTTTCCCTCTTGTGTGAGTGATAAAGGAGAATCCTGGTCCTGGATCTCACCCTCTCTCTCTCCGCTGTTTCTTTTCAGGATGCTGCGGTTCCAGAAGGAGAAGGAGGAAGCTGAGCGTAAGCGGGTCGAAGCTGAGATTCAGCGAGAACAAGAACAACAAGAACTGATCACACAAAGAGAGAGAGAAATTTTACAGTTACAGGTATGACTTCACCTTCTCTTCTTCTACCCCTGAACTTATTCAATGCTTTATTCTACTTGTGCACGTTTTTGTAGTTTTTGAAGATATTTTTCTGCATTTTGAAAACTTTTAATTCAAGATAAAAACGGTTGATCTTTGTTCTAACTCTCACTTGTGGTCATGACCTTTGGGGAGTGAAAGCGATGTTTACTGAAATACCCGCCGAGGCCGGTGTCTTCCAGTTTTGGTCTCTTATAAACTTTTTTTTTCTTTTCTTCCAGGAGGATGCAAAGAACTTCATCACCTTGGAGAACTTGGACCAGCGAATAGAAGAAGCTCTGGACAATCCCAAGAATTACAACTTTGCCATCGATAAACAAGGAAGAGTCGTCAAACAGACGGTGCAGCAGTGAAACGAGGAAACACACAAGACTCACCTGTAGTTTCATCCCAGAGAGAGAGAGAGAGAGAGGGGCGGACAAACAGCGCTCTGTGTGTCAGTCTGAGCCGACCTGGAAGAGGAGCGTCGTCAAACTGACAGGAAAGGATGTGAGACGGTTAAATAAGAAATGTCTGAGACTTTGTGTCTGCTGGAACTGAGCTGCTTTTTTTAATCTTCTTTCTCGCCGTACTCCGTCTCATTTGAGTTCTGAATCTTTACCTTAACGTGTCCGTTTGATCATATCTGTCTTCCTGTTCTTTGTAATGTGAAGTAAACTCGTGATATCACAGTTCCTCTTCAACGTTTCTGAATCTTTTTTGAACATCACAGGATGAAAATCAGATCAGGACTCCTTTTTCTTTTTCATCTCTTGAGGCTCGTACTCTGCCTCAAAATTCAGTCAGAGCAAAAACAACCTGAATGACTCTTTTTGCATCGTTTTGGGATGTGTGAACGGATTAGTTGTAAGAAAAAAAGTAAAACATTAAAACCATCGTGGTGAGTTGTGTGAGCTTTCTTACGACGCTGTGACTCAGTATATTTTGTAGAAGTCGATTCTTCTCTTTATGTTCTCAGTCTGGTAACGTAAAGTAGAAATATGTAAGAGGAGGTCAAAGACACCCGAGCTCAGAGGACAACCTGACCTTCAACTGGCGGCCCATTAAAGGTTCCTATCCGGCCCCCTGAATATAAATCATCTTGTTGATTAAACATAAACATAAAAATAAAACCACAAGGCTGAAATACTCACATTTGGTATTTTCCCCTTAAACTGTCTGATTTTGAAAATGTTTCCCTACAGCAGCAGCAGCGTATGAGAGTCTGACTTTTATCGACGTTTTGGTTCCAGACGTTCTTCAGGAAAGATTTGATTTCATGGAGTAAAATAAAAAACTGTGACTGAGGAAGTAAACATCTTAAATAAGACACATTTTATCAGTAAGTGTTGTTTTGTTTTTGGAGTTGGATAGATATATTTTTCACCTTTTTTTAATCCTGCACTTTAAGCTTTCACCCACTAGGGGGCGCCATGCACACCTTCAACTTCAACATTCCTGTCCCTGGGGGGAAATGCAGCAAAGTGGAGACAAAGAAACACAAATAGAAAACACATGCACAAAGACTCAGACACTGAACAACATGAAACACATAAATACTGGAGTTGAACTAGAAATATTTAAGAGGACATGAATTCAAAGTTCTGTTCTTTGTAAAGACACCTGACATCAGAGGACAACCTGCCCTTCAACTGAAGAAACCCTAAGGCAGTGGTCATCAACTGGCGGCCCCCAGGCCAAATCCAGCCCCCCAATGTTTCATATCTGGCACCCAGAATATAAATCATCTCCGGTGATTACACAATAAACATAAATACTATAAAAACAGGAAACTGAGGATGTATACAAACGTCGTCGTCTTTGGAGTTCAGTCGTCTGACGGCCTGAGTTATAAAATAATTTGTTGACATGTTGGACTTTGCTTTAGGTGATCTGTCTGCTGTCTGAGGTGAGAAGCTCAAACTGACCAATCAGAGGAGGGGGACTCTGTCAGATGTCTCGAGCTTTAGCTGCAGCTCTCTGACTGAAGGTGAGAGACAGATCTTACTGGCAACTTTAATAATGTGTCTCAACCTCCTCTCCTCACTGTTGTTGTCTTTGTTGTTTAGCATCTCATGTGAACCAACGTGCGGCTGAACCGGGTTAA
>NC_083629.1:24872981-24900481 GCF_963584025.1 Labrus mixtus | reverse complement strand
GTCTACATATTTGCAGATTAGTATACGCATTTGTGGATCTGCGTACGCATATTCAAATAGTTTTGCCACTATAATAGCTCCATATCATGTGTTATATGTTTTTATGTCTGTGTGTGTTTCTTCATGTGTTGCCTGTCTGGACTTCTGCTGCAAACCAAATTGCTCCTGGAGGACAGTAAAGATTTGTCATCTCAATCCAATCTGTTCCTAAAAGAGCTAACAGACTTACGGTGAAGTCCCAGACTCACCCTCTTGACAGTCTGTGTCCTCCAGACAGAAACTGGCTTTGTGTCCTTCTGCCACTTTGGTACCGTTTGAGTTCAGCAGATCATAGTGTGTAAAAATATCCATGCTGTGGTAGTGTCTGCAGAACACAGAGAACATGTTTATTATGAATCTCTCGTCTGGTGAACGACGACGTACTCAAACTTAGACTTTAGACAAAGTTACCCGTGACAGGCGTGCCAGACCCACGAGTGGCGTCCGGCCTTGGGTTTGAAGTCGGCGCGGCCGATGTTGTGGATCTGCGAGGAGAAGCGGAGCAGGCGTCGGTGTCCGTAGGGCCAGTTGGCTTTGGCTGCAGATTTTGACAGACAGTCCTCCTCGGCGGCGCAGTAGAGCATGTGCAGAGGACGGTCCTCGATGTAAACCGTCTGCTGGACCAGAGGGGCGTTCAGGATCAGGTCAGAGGCCGCTGGGAGCAACGGGATTAAAGGAGGATTATGTTTTATGTCATTAAACATCGAGACAGCTCAGCCTGCAAGAACCAGTCAGATCTTAACACGTTGGTTATCAACCTAGGGGGGGCGCCAAAGATCTCAGGCGAGGCTCTGAGGTTGTCAAAATGATAAAACAAAAGGAGTCAGAAATCAGGGAGAGAGAGAGAGAGAGAGAGAGAGAGAGAGAGAGAGAGAGAGAGAGTGAGAGAGAGAGAGAGAGAGAGAGAGAGAAAGAGAGAAAGAGAGAGAGAGACAGAGAGAGAGAGAGACAGAGAGAGAGAGACAGAGAGAGAGAGATAGAGAGAGAGACAGAGAGAGAGAGAGAGAGAGTGAGAGAGACAGAGAGAAAGAGAGAAAGAGAGAGAGAGACAGAGAGAGAGAGATAGAGAGAGAGATAGAGAGCGAGAGAGAGAGAGTGAGAGAGAGACAGAGAGAAAGAGAGAAAGAGAGAGAGAGACAGAGAGAGAGAGATAGAGAGAGAGATAGAGAGCGAGAGAGAGAGAGTGAGAGAGAGACAGAGATAGAGAGAGAGAGAGAGAGAGACAGAGAGAGAGAGAGAGAGAGTGAGAGAGAGACAGAGAGAGAGAGATAGAGAGAGAGAGACAGAGAGAGAGAGAGAGAGAGACAGAGAGAGAGACAGAGAGAGAGAGATAGAGAGAGTGAGAGAGAGACAGAGAGAGAGAGATAGAGAGAGAGAGACAGAGAGAGAGTGAGAGAGAGACAGAGAGAGAGAGATAGAGAGAGAGAGAGAGAGACAGAGAGAGAGAGAGAGAGAGTGAGAGAGAGACAGAGAGAGAGAGATAGAGAGAGAGAGACAGAGAGAGAGAGAGAGTGGGGAATGACATGCAGGAAAGGGGCCACATGTCGGTTTAGAACCCGGGCTGCCCGCTTGGAGGAATAATATTTTTATTTTTTATATTTTACATTTTTAAATTCTATTTTATATATTGTAATATCTTCTTATTCTGTATTATTTAAGTTGTTGTTAGTTCTGCTTTATTTCCTTGTCAATTGTTTAGCACCAATAAGTTAAATTCCTTGTATGTGTAAATGTACTTGGCAATAAACCCTGATTCTGATTCTGATTCTGATATTCTACACAAAATGTGTGGATCCAATCATGAAAATGAAACAGGATGTGTCTGCAGTCTGCACTAATACCTGCGTTCATTTGAGTGCTTGCAATAAACCCCTAAGCTACCAGCGCCCCCCAATTTGGGTCTTTTTGCATGATGTGTCTGGACCTCTCCTAAACGGGACATAACAACCTTTTGACAACCTTACTTTTTACACAGGAGTTAAAAAGTAAAAGTGAGATCATTTAAAGTCATTCCATAGTCAGAGAAGAAAACCCAACAAGACGTGTTTTAAAATCTGAAAGTGTGGCGTTGGTCAGTCTCTGCCGCCGTCACTCACTGTCAGAACAGATGACTCCCGCTGCAAACTTTGCCGCAGACTTCTGGCAGCTGAGCGTCTTGTGGTGCTGACACTGACTCAGAGACATCTCGTTCCCCGTGCACTTCACCCCGCTCATCACCATGTCGGTCACATTGCTGCTGTCCCAGTACCACGTCTCCTTAAAAACCAAACAACAAGGAAACAAACATGCAAACAAAGTGCATCGATCAGGAAAGAACCAGTGAGTTTTTATGAAGCTGCTGCAGAGAGAACCAGATGTTGATGAGTCATGTTTGGCTGCTTGCTGAGGACACAGTGTGAGGCTGACTTTATGATCACTGGAGGAAAAAACTTGGACGGCTTCTCATTTCCACACTACTATAAATGTAACTGTAAACCAGTTATGAATATTCCAGTTAACTTAAGTATTTTGGATCATTTATGCAGCTAATATTCAAAGAGTCTGAACCCAAATACATCAGCTCTTACTAGCCTTTAAGTTAGAGGTCGACTGATTGTTGATCTGGACGATTATCGGAGGCTGATTTTCTGTATCCCCTATTTATTTCACAGATCGCTGATCAAATCTTTCTGTTTTTCTGTTTTTCTATTTTTCTGTTTGGTTATTTCTTGGCTGATGGTCTTGGTTAATCTGTTCCCATTATTTTTGTTGTTGTTTTGTCTAAAAACTTAATTTGTTTTGGCCAACAAGTCCAACATCATGAAAACATTTTATTTTTCTGTGAATAATGCACAAAAATAAGAAGAGGTAGGACCAGAAAAGTTTTTAACTTCTTCCGATCCCGTTTGAACATGAACTTTATTATTTGAGTTATTTATTTGTTGCTTTGTTTGATTTTTTTGTTTTGTTTTTTTCCTTTTTATTTTGTGTTTTTATTTTCTTAACAGGTTCAATAAATTAACTAATAAAAAATAAAAACATTAATTAATTAAAAAGTGCGCTACTTTGGCTCCCCTGCAGGTGTGTCTTTCCCTCTAGCTCACCATTCTGTCTCATCCAAAGTCCACAACACTATCCGATTGGCAAGAAGTCACATGATTAATAGCCAACACTGAAGCTAAGAGACGAGAGCAGCCTGCAGCAGAGTCCTGGTTGAGTAATTAAACAAAGCAAATCCAACAGACACGCCCACAGCATGATTTTGAAACTTGATTTTATAAACTATCACTGAATGTTAATCACTGAAATTTGACCTGGTGGTTAATAACACACTCGTCTGTGTATATTTATGTTTTATGTCGATGCTATTTTTTTGTCCTGCGGGAAAGAAAATGATTTACGTCTCATTGTAGAAAGAATCTCTTCATGTTCGGTTCTACTTACAGTGATGGCATGCATGGAGTAGCCGAGCCCTAGCTGCCTGCAAACCACCATGGCTTCCTTTGTGGTCCAGCCTGTGCTGCACACTGTGCCCCACTTGGACCCCACCTGAACCTCCACCCGGCCCTCATAAGTGCTGCGGCCGCCCACTATCCGGATCTGCAGAAAACGTCCTGCTGGGAGTCAGTGAGGGGACACACACTTCCTGTCCTGTCTGTCAACTGTCTGCGCTCTAACTCTCATTGTGTCCCTGTGCCGTCCTGCAGCAGGGGGAGGAGGCTTTGTTGGAGCGGCCGTTTGGTTTTGGTTAGACTTTTTCAAGACGTGGAAAATGTCAGCGTGGTTTCCAGATGAGGTCACCACTTGGCTTTAGTGGTGAGTGGCTTCTTTTTTTTAGTTTGATTAGAAACTTCATGTGTGTCTGCGCTTGTCTGCCCACAAAGAGGAGACCAGAAACAGTGTCGTGTTTCTCCATGAAGGAAAAGAAGCATCGAGTCCATATGGAACCTTTAATGTACTGTCAGACAGTCAGACGTGTTTGAGTATTTTCCAAAATGAATGAAACTTTAACGTGGTGGTATGGAGATTAATGATAACAGGAAGTGTTCTGAGTGTGTGTGACAGTACATCATGTGTTCATATGTCAGATAGCAGCTCTGAGTTTCTGCCCTCTCTGGTGTTAACGACCTACTTTCAGGCCCTGGTTAGCGTAGTTCAAGCCCAGCTGCCTGCAGGCCACCATGGCCTCCTTGGTGCTCCAGGTCTCTCCACAGATCAGACCCCAGCTCTGCGTCCCGTTCGAGTCTGTGCTCAGCACCTCCAGGCGACCCTCGTACCGGGTCCGACCGCCTGTGATTCTTATCTGTGTGAGGCCGAGGGGGTTAAGAGAGCACACAGCAGAGCATAGATACACGAGACCGGGCTGGATAAAAACTCTGTCATGAGGTTCTTGTTTGTGTTAGTCATGGTCTCAAATCATCATCTTAAGTATCCATGAGATGAACTTGAACCCTGTCAGAGTTTTGATCTCTCTCCAGCCTGTCAGTGTATCTATGAGAGACATGGAAGAGTATCATCTGGTAAAATGCAAACTCCCCAACTAGGAATGCTCTGTGTTAAAAGGAAATCACAGCTGTCACAAAAACAGTTTATTCCCTGCAACAGTTTTAGGTTTCAAACACTGAGACTATTAACTAAAGCCGGGAATACACCGTACAGCTGTATACAAGTCGAGGTGAAATGTCAGCTCACACAGTAGGACTGGATCGTTCAGATCTAATTTATGTGTATTTCTTTGGTCTCATAACAGCGCAAATACAAACACCTTCAAAAAGCCTCTCACGCTCTCACATGAACACACACCGACACACACACACACACACACACACACACTCGCTAACTAGCAGCTAAATCGTCAGCTGGAGATCTGCAGCTTTTTCCTGCCACCGTTTCTCAGCGTTCACATCTTTGGTGACGGGAGGAGGAAGAAACATCAAAACAAACATGCAACCCGCTGTTGCCATGGTGATTTCAGACGCTGTCTGCCGGTTTGTGCAGGCAGAATGAGGTTTGGGAATCATCTCGTGGCTCTGCTCTCACGTGTGTGCAGACGTACGATCAAACTTTCAAATGAGTTAAAAAAAAAAAAAAAATCACCTGACTGGTCAGCAGATATAAATACTGCACAGTAAACAATGCGTGATTGGGCAGAAATTGAGTTGTACGACTCAAAAATTGGGTCAGAATCGGCCTGAATCCACAGTGTATA
This sequence comes from Labrus mixtus, assembly GCF_963584025.1. Lineage (NCBI taxonomy): Eukaryota > Metazoa > Chordata > Actinopteri > Labriformes > Labridae > Labrus > Labrus mixtus. Next base: position 24,895,254 of record NC_083629.1, on the reverse strand, counting down.
CCCGGCCTTAGTGAATAATAAACGATGTAACTGTTTTTGTGACAGCACAGAAGTATTGGGTGTGAGTAGCAGCTAAATCTAACATGTTAGTGCAAACCAAGAACTCCTCCAGAGCAGCAAAGCACCAACTTATTAAGATATACAAAATATAAAAACAGTAAAACAGAACATTTATAAAGTAGAATAATTCTAAAACAAATGTAATGCAGCTGTTCTTCCTGTTTATATTTCACATGTAACGTGCATCATTTCCTGCAACACTTTCTGACTTTTCTCAAGTTAATAAAAAATGATTAAGAGGAAACATTTCAGTGAGAAGTTTTCGCTCTGACCAAGTTCTCCAGTCCCAGGTAGGGCACGTTGCAGCGGACCGCAGCGTCCTCCATGTGCTGACAGTCCTCGGATGTGATGTTTTTAAAGGGACAGTTCCAGACGGACTTCTCCAGACCGAGACACTTCACCTCGTTCATGTAGATTGGACCCATTCCTGGACACACAGATAAATAAATACAGTGAGAGAGACAGAGAGCAGCTGGAAACAAAAAAAAAGAATAAACTTGATTGTAAAACCAGAGCTGTAGCTCCGGGTAATAAACCTGCTCTCCTCGCTCTACTACCCGGATGTAAACAAGCACAAAGAACAGAAAGAATCTCACAGTAGCAGCATATTTTGATCTAGAAAACTGAGATAAAAATACATCAATGAAACTGGCACATCGACAGGAGCAATGAGAAACCACACATTCACGTGCATGTGGATCCTAACCTGCAGGGAGGACCAATGCTGGCGCTGCTAACGTTAGCCACACTCAGCAAACCAAAAAAACATGACTTACTGCAGACAATTTTAAATAAATTGTGCTACTTTTTTATTCCTTTCTGTGTTTTCTTACCTTTAGACTAGTTGGTTAAAATATCCATTTGACAAACAAGGAAATTAGTCGCCTGAGAACATCCCTAATCCCTTTGTCATCGAGATGCCCACGATGTAGGATACTCTTTATATTCTGCAGAATACAGCCGAAATAATAAGAGAACTGAAGGCTGTGAGGTTCCTTCTTTTCTGGGCTTTTGCCTACATTTGGATAGGAAAGCTACAGAGGGAGAGTAAATGTGGGGAGAGAGAGAGCGAGGGAGGAGAAGCACCAAACAGTGTCTGAACCCGGGGTCCAACCTGTGACCAGAGCGACGAGGACTACAGCCTCTGAGCTAAACCAGAACCCTAAGTTCAGCCTTATAGACTTAAAAACTTCTTGAAACTAAACCTCAGCTTTCCTTTTTAACCTGAGGCATGTTTGCTGAGTGTGCATGTCTTCTATCAGCAACACCCTGCTTTACTTTAAACCCTCTAAACTCTCTCTCCGTCTCTACCGGTCACTGAACTACACGGTGACTGAGGAAGAATTCAGTTTCCGACTTCAGGGATCTCCAGGAATGTGTCTTGGACTCATTTCGCCCAGGTGGTCGAGGTCTGACACCCGTCGGAGCACAGAGCAGTCCTGCTGCTGCCTCAGAGTCTCCTCTGCTCACTTCCTCTGTGGTAGAAATCAAAATGTACACACACACACACACACACACACACACACACACACACACACACACACGAGAGAGCCGACGGAGCCGACATCCCCACCCAGTGCTTCTGAGAGCAGCTCCTCAAAAGACGCCTTGTTTCTCCGTCAGTGGAAACTCAGGGCAGTTTACCTGAAAGCTTCACACACCTTCAGAGAATCACCAGTGAGGCAACACCTCCACTAAAATAAATATTTGAACGATACGCTGTGACTGTTGTTCCAACTGACACCACAGCACTCGCACAACCCGACGTTTTGTTTGCTAAGGGAATCATTAGGAACAGCTAAAAATATACCAGGGTTAAACTCATACGAAAAGCTGTTTGACTGGTTTGAATAAATCGAGTAATATCAGCGCAAATCTGCCATAAAATTAACCGATACTGATCGTCACTGGATATCCAAATATTGGCTGATTAATCGGTCGGGCTCTTCTTTAGACGGCGTCTTTTTGACTCATTTCAACAGTTTCATCGAGCTCAAAAGCTTCCCAATCCTTAAGTGATTCAGGCCCAGCGTGTTTAAGGAATTCAGCTCCAAATGTGGTGTTTCATCAGAGCTGTTGAAGGTTTTATTTGAGCAGAAATCAGATCAGTTTCTTATAAAGAGAGTTCACTAACAGCTGCTTCCAAACTCCAAAGAAATCTTACATCCTGCTTTCATCTTTTAGAGGAGAACTCTGAGTCAGATTAGCTTCTCTGCCAAAGTCTTCTACTCAGTTTTCAGCCAACCAAGGAAATTAATATGAAAGTGTGTGATATTAGAGTGTGTGTGTGAGAGTCCAGAAAAGACACAAAAAAAGATCCTAAAACTCTGCATCAATGTTTTTATTCCCATTACAGTTGACACAAAGTTATTCAGCTTTTCTTTCAAACTCTGACATGAAGTGTTTGAGTTCCAATCATGTGGTGATTTACTCGCACTCATGTGGAGCCCAGCTGTGCTCAAACTGAAGATGGGCTCTTTAAAATCGAAGGCCTCACTCAGACATGAAATGGTGCACAGCCTCGCTGCAATAACACAGATGGAGATCAGCTCTGAAAAAAGCCCGATAGACTTAAGACTCAAAAACACACGCAGAAGAAATCTTTTTTATTTAACGCTGACCTGTGTGGGGGGATTTAAGTCAGGGATGTAGTGCATCATCAGAATGATCAGAAACATGAACTGAGGGTCGTCAGAAAACGTTCTTCCTTTCATTCTCATCTTTGTGTCTTTTCTTTCGTCATGTGCTGCATTCCTCTACTTATTAAAATAAGCGCTAACTGAAGAACCCGTTCAGGAATGTGGACTTGTTGAGTGCGGACCATCAGTTCTCCGAGGTCAAGCGATGACCTGAGAGATAACTCAGGCTGCAGATAAACAGCTGATGACTGAACTCCCGTCTGAAGACCCTAACAAACACATCCTGTGAGGCCTTTAGAGGGATTCAGTCTCTGAATGTGCAACGGCCAATATCTCTGAGGCTCAGATGAAGCCTTTGGATCCACTTCCTCTTCCATACGTTGCTTATAGTCTTATTTAAAATGTAATATTCTGCTAGTACAGATTCATTAAAAGCTGAACTGTAACCACAGATTTCCTCAGATTAAATTGAAGGTAAGTGCCCCCTTTCCTTTACCTTGTCCCATGCGGCCTCCCGTCAGAGCCTCCTTGGCCGTGCCGAAGCCGAGCTCCCTGCAGACGACGCTGGCTGACTGAAGGTTCCAGCGGTCGTCGCACACCGTTCCCCACTCGTTGTCTTTCAGCACCTCCACCCGACCCTCGCCTAGCCTGGCTCCTCCCTTCAGCCTCACGTTGCTCTGGACAACAAGCAGACACATGAAACAACATTAAAATCTCCATTTATGGTTATTCAACTGAGGGATTCTACAGTTTACTGCTCATGGGTTTCTGTGGTTGTGTAATGAAGATAACTATGCAAAATAAAAATAGTGTTGTAGTCAAGACCACACTAACCGAGACCGAGACCAGAGTGCTCAGAGGCCGAGACAAGACCAAGACCCCAGGAACTTGGACCCCAGGAAGAATAGTTGTGACTGCGGTAACAGCTAATGGGGATCCAATGTAAATAAATAAAAAAAGACCAAGGAAGGGCGAGACCGAGACAAGACCAAGACCATAAATATCCTGAAATCCTCATCTTCAGTGCATCGTGTCTCTCACTTAGACCGCAACACCGGGAAGGTTGCAGATGTAATCGGGGAATAAAAATGACATAATGAATTCATTTAATTCATTTTCCTTCTAATCACAGTAATGACGTCGAAAAATAGCCAATCAGCTGTGGTCTTGACCGGTCTTGATTTTAAATCTGGTGTCCGCCCAGTCTGAGACCGAGACAAGACCGAGTAAAGATACCTTCGATTCCGAGACCTTCAAAAATGGTCTCAAGAACAATTTCAAGGACTACTATTTGTCCTTATTTTCGTCCCCTTACCTTAACTAAAATATTCCACTAACACTTAAGTGAGAAAGTCGACCGTTACAGGACACTTAGATGTGACTGAACGTCCACTAACAAGCTTTTTTCTGATGTTTTCTGAACACATTTCTCAGTAACTGAAGAGTCTAAGAGCGCTCTCAGAGTCTGATTCATGAAGTGAGTTCAGGACAAAGAATACTTTACCGATATCTTAAGTTTCTTTTTCAATCCGCTGTTCTGCATGAACTGCGGCCCCGGCATGCAGCTGACCACGGCCGCCGTGCCGCCCTGGCAGATGGACGTCGCGTTGGGTTTGCGGAACTCCAGGGGGCAGGCGGCCAGGTGGACCTCGGAGCCCGTGCACGCCACGGAGTGAACGTGGAAGAAGCTCTTCTGACGCTCCAGGTACAACCTGCAGGGAGCGGAGACACGGGCATCAGCTGTGTTCACAATCCAGACTTATAACATCGAGTATTTACACATCAAATCAACAAGCTGAACCTGCTTTGAGTTAACTGTGCTTTGTTACGTTTCTAGTATGAATGATGGCGTTCTTTCTAACCTGCCACATGTGCAGCGCAGGAGCTCTGACGGGGGGAGGGGGGGGGGAGTGTTTCAGAGAATAAACTATTTCTGTTGTCATGCACATCCAGCTCTTCATCAGAAATACCTCCGACTGTCTTATCGGTTGAACATTATTGTGAGTGTTTCTGATGCAGCATGTGTGTGAGTCCTTAATGAACCCACTGAATAGTTTATCCTCAGATTACCTTTTGCCTGGGCTGCTCTGTTTAGACTTAGCGTTAGCTTTAGCTTTGGATGTCGGCCTGCAAGGTAAACACGGGTTAGACGAGAACACAACATGACAACGAGGACAATCATGGAACAAGAGTTACTGTACATGGGTTAGGGTTTAAGAGGATGCGTCTGACCACTCTTATAAACTGCACAGCAAAAAGTATGTGGACTCACTTCTCAACACATTCTTGTTTGGTTAGCCTCAGTCATCGTCTCTGATTAGGACGAGACGTGGTACTAATCGGTCTGCAGTTTAGGTGTCCATATACATTTAACCATGTAGTTTATGACATGTTTAGAGTGATCTTTAACATGTTTGTTAGTAAACGATGCTACTTTGTGTGTTAGGTTTTTGTTTCCCAATGTGAACCTCAGGTTACCACACTGATTTGAACACAGCACAGCATCGCTTTTTGTTAGGAGAGGAGGTCGATAAATTATAAAAAAGTTGAGTGATGTGATAATCCAGCCATGATGATATGTGGTAATATCTCACATCACACACAATCTATGTGAGGAAGTTCTTCAACCTCCTCAGAGCAGTCGAGGCTTTTTGTTGCTCTGGTCCAGACAGGAACATTTACAGATGATTATCAGTAAGAGCTCAATTTAAATAGAATTCAGGATTCTTTATAAACGGTGTAGAGTAACAGAAACAGAAGTAGGACTGTGACTGTCGTTTGAAGTTGAAGAACCCAAAAAGAGAAGTTATTTATTTCTCTCAGAAAGTATTCTCTTGGGGCGCTGGTAGTCTAGTGGTTAGTGTGAGAGTTTAAATAAGTCTCAGAGCTCCTCAAAACATGTGTGTGAAGTTTCTTGTTCTAAATCCACTCTGATCCTGTATTTGATCATGTCTATAAACCCCTCTATTTCAGCCCTGCTCAGAACAGGCTGTTTCTGTGTCTGTACCTTTAAATATGTAAATGAGCTGTGTCTGACCACGCCCCCTCTCTGGAAGGATTTGGGTATACTCGGTCTTTCTCGCTCCATGTCCTATTGTTTACGGTGAGAAGGCAGACTCAGAGGGCAGAACAAACACCTAGCTGTGGGAGTGTCACCCACCTGGGGGAGGGGCTACTGCCCTTTGTGATGTCATGAAGGGAAAATCTCCAAACGGCCTGTTTGAGCACACATTTTCTGAAAAGTGGAGCAGGCAGAAGACGGAGAGGATGGACTTTTCTCATCATTGGGGGGTTTGAAGACGGACTAGAGACACATGTTAGAGTTAGAGGAACATGGGGAAGTGGATTTTAGATCATATTTCACTGTGTTAAGTAGAAATATGAAAGAAAAGCCAAAAGAAACACAACCGAAAAGAATACAGAACTCCACCCGATGCATCCTAAACCCATTCTCGTGCTGCTCATCGTAATGATGTGATATTAGAGAGAAGGGAAGTGGTCATCTATTTTCTACGCCAACAGGAAACCCACTGTCAGTCTACAGTAAACAGAGCGCAGGCGGAGGTGGACGGTGGGTTTCTCTCTGACAGTGTACCTTCCACCAGCTGAAACATTAACCTTTGGCCTGGAGACCTTCTCGGCCGCTCGCTTTTTCAGACGTCTGCAACAGTGAGACGGCCAAATTCCATCACATACAGGAGAGAGACTACATGCAAACACTCACAGGCTCCTGCATACACAAACACACACGCTGACACACACACACACACACACTGTGTCGTCTCTGGGATGAACACATACACGTCTTTAAGGTGGGTCAGCGGTGGAAAACATTTTTGACATTCCACAAGCCTCCACTAGATCATGTTACAGACTTCAGGTCACCAATGTACAATCGCAATTAGGAAAGCTAACCCAGCTGTTTAGCATTTAGCATTTAGCACAATGACCTCTATTCAGCAGCTTTAAAATCTCATTATCGTTGGCATGATATGGATATCCTGCTAACTGTCTCAGTGAGGGCTGTGCAGGAAAACATGGCCTATATCAGTTTAAATCAACGCTCAGGTAAGAAAAAAAGCATTTTTTTGTAAATCTGTGGGCACGGTTTTCATAAATGGTGCGAAAAGGATTTGTCAACTGTGGGGATGAATTTGCAGACTGTGTGCACAGCTTTGCACAGCACGGTTTAAAAAACAGTTTGAAAATTGATGCACAAACTTTAAAAATCTGTGCAGTCTGATTGCAAATCTGTGGGCACGGATTATTAACTTTTTTCTTACCTGAGCCTTTGGGAGCTCTGTAGCAACAGGCCAGGATTCAAATATTGACACAAAAAAAGGAAAACAAAAAATGAGTGTTGGTACCCAAGCAATGCATGACACAACAGCATAGAAAGTGTTTGTTTGCTAACTGGGAACTTCCGTTACTTAACTGGTAAAGAAAGACAAAGACGGGGCATCGAGGCCACTGTGGCTGCGGCGGTGGACACATAATTTTTTTTGAGGGTCACAGCGAACATGACCTCAATGGTTTCTCTGGCCTCTGTGAAATTCCTGCCCTGGTTGATTCCCCTGTTTGCATGAAGTTGCAGCGATTAAACCAGATTTGATCGTCTCTTTGACTATTTCCTGTTCTGAACTTCTGAAAGTGTTTTTGACGGGCAGGAATACAAACGAGGCCAAAGAGAGGGAAATGACAAAATCCCCAAATTTGTACGTGGCAGTTATTCTCAGCATTAACACATCTGTCTTCAAACACCTTTATGAGCAAGTTACAGTCCATTCAAAGAGCCTGAAGAAGTTGGTTTTTGTTCTCATGCAGCGAGACAAATGTGAAAAGCTCATTGTTTGTGTGCAGTCCCTCCCACTCTCATACATTCTGACCAAACAGACTAAAAAAGCCTCAGACAACACAGAACAACCGCGGTTCCCCCGAGCCTCAGCCTTCACACACACTCGAGAGAAAACACACGTTTCCCCCTCGTTCTGCTGCGAACCATCTGCAGGGGGATGAATAAGACGCCTTCAGCTGGAGGGCAGCCAGGAATGTGTGCAGTCATACTGGACGGATAAACTGGGATAAACTGAAATCGGGGGGTCTGAGAGTCGACTGTACTCACATACCACAGCCGGCTCTGTGACTGTGAGGGTCAGTGGAGTTTACATTTGAACAGGCTCTAATGTGATGTAACCCTGCTGTTAATCTTAAGATTCCAACATTCCCATTAGATTATAAAAATGTTTTGTATTGTAAACAACTTTCAGTGTTTTATTTTGAAGGGAACAGCTATTAATCATCTTATCCAGGGCTGAGACATTTAGGCTGGCTGCAAACGAGACCATTATTAAATCTTAACCAGTTTAAAAACATGGGAGACCACAGACATGAGGACAGAATCAACTGATGTTTAACATTATAATCTAACAAACGCACACACTGGATGATTCAGCCAGATCGCGAGGGCAAACGATTCCACTGTGGTGATTCCACAGAAACTTGTGTAATCAAACGTGCCTCCAGTAGATAAACAAAGACGGAGGAGGATCTGGTGTGCGTTCTTCTTGTCACCACACACTGGAGGATTATTTGGACTAATAATCTTTTACGACAAGCCTCGAATAAAGCCACGCCCCCCGACTGTTGGAGGTAGAGGATCAAGCTTTTCTCTTATTTTATGGTTTAGAAATGTTTAAAACAACATCCAACACACTGATGTTTTAAGATGAACCGATAATGACAAAGTTATTGAAACGTTCGTCTCATTGCTGCTCCCTCCTTCTGGAACTCACTCCCAAAAAACATTTGAGACTCCCCCACACTCACTTCCTTCAAGAAATCCCTAAAAACTCACCTCTTCAACATCGCCTACAACCACTAACTCCCCCCCCCCCCCCCCCCCCCCTTACATTACTTTTTCGTCGTACTGTCCTCGTCGTTTTTGTTGTTGTTTTTTTTGGTTGCGGTTTTTGTCAAAGCGTCTTTGAGTATTTAGAAAAGAGCTATTTAAAACTAATGTATTATTATTATCATCATGTTGGCTGTGGAGCTGAAGGCCTTTTGAACACATCCCATCAAAGAGTTCTACAAATGATCAATCAATGAATAGTGTGAAACTGATCAACGTAAAGAAGAAGTTAAAGTCAATCACCCAAAAATGTCTTTGATTTTCTGACCAACAAACCAAAACTAATCTGCAGATGTGACAAACACACTTTGGTTCTTTCTGGTCTTTCTCTGGCGGTGGTAGTGAACAAAGACTGAAACCCTGTTGGAGCACCAAATCCCCGCTAAGGACGGCCTCTCTTGTTCTTTACTTTCCAAACGACGGCTTAAAAAACATAAAAAACTATAAATGAACTTCGGTTGAAGACGAGCTCCTTACTTGTAGAAGTTCTTGTTGACCTTCCTCTCATGTGGGAATCCCAGCATGCCGCAGACCACGCGTGTGTTTTTGATGGTCCAGCCCTGGTCGCAGATCTGCGCCCAGCCGTCTTTGTATTTCACCTCCACCACGCCCTCGGTGATGGGCATCTTCTTTTTGGCCATGGCGACCACGGGGCGCAGTCGCACCACCTCGATCTTGTTCTCATCGACGTGAGCCTGTGTGGAGACAAACAGGCAAACAAAAGAAATAAAAAAAAGAGGGTCAGAGGTCACACCTTTCATTCACACACTGATGGTGGAGGCTGCTGTGTAAAGAGTCCATCAGTATGAAATCACATTTATAAACACGACGAAGGAGCGGGAGCAATTCAGGGTCAAAAGACACGTCGGACATGTGGCTCAGGAGCTGGGGATCGAACCCCTGCCCTTCCTCTTGAGAGATGACCGACTCTACCACCTGAGCCACAGCTGCCCACATACAAACATTTGCTCACTTGCTCACGTTTCTTAAAGACTCTTGAATGAGTGAAACAGACTTCACAGTGAGTCAGAGCTCTTACTGAGAATCACTTTGGGTCAGATTCTCTGCCTGACAGCTCCTGAGGGGTAAACGTGACCGCCTGTGATCGCCAGCGTTGCAGTGAGTCACTTCCTTTCAGCTTTATGAGGAGAAAAAAAACTGGCAGTGGTCCGGAGGCCACATCTCACTGAGCCTGACTCTCAAACAAGAGTCTGAGACAGAGTGAGGGGTGTCTTAAAGAAAAGCCCACTTTCTGTAGCAGAACGTTTCATCCTTCTTTGTAACAGAGACACATCATCCACTTAGGATCTGTGGAGAGACGTTCCCGGTCTAACCTTGTTCACCTCGGACCAGTCAGTCACACAAACAGAGATCACAGAGGACAAATGGAAAAACAACTAGAAACAGCTAAGATGGCATCACACCACAACAGGTTTTAAATCTTTAATTACTCAGGGAGAGTTACCAAAGACACTTAATCTGCTTCACATCATTCCCTCCTGCCGGTACAGGACGGATACAAACACAAGGTGTGTAGCAAATCTAATGAACCTACTGTCAGTCCATGAAAATGATATAAACCGTCCACTCTTTGTTGTGTTTTTTCCTTTGGTTCACTGCATCATTTAGAGGCTGTGAGAATGTTTGTAAAATTCTCCAACTCAGATATATTCTAAAACTGAAAATAACAGAGTTATAGTTCTTTCACACCTGCTCAAAACCTTGTAAAAAAAACTCCTGAAGTTTCCAGGAGGAGCTGCATGTGTGAACGCAAACAGCTGAGTTTTTTCACTCAGACTTCACTCAGAGTTTCTCCTCCAACCTCCAAGTATTTTTTCCACAGAAAGTCCGAGTGAGCTGATGTGAGAACACAGCAGGATATAATCAGGGTGGGAGTGGGTGGTGACGTCTATTCCCTGCAATCGGTGCACGACCATAAACTGTCTGCAGGCGACCAGTGTGAATTAAGTGCACATAATGCAACCATGTAGCTTCACCTAAAGGCAGAATATGCAATTTATCATCAGAAATCAAGAATATCCTCTGAAAATAACTCTGTAAGTCATGACTGTCTACAATGGGTGTAACACCCGAGTCCCACTGTCTGTGATGTTTTCAGAGTTTTCAGAGTCCTATCTTCACTTTGTTTACATCGCCCGGACGGCCGGCTGACTCCTCCCCTCGTGTATAAAAGTTGTTTAATTGAGGGACTAGAGAAAAGAAGAATAACATACTGTACTCACTGCTTAACTGTGTTTCTAGATCACGCTCATTTCAGGTAAATTTACATGCAGTGTGAAGATACGAGCAGAATAAAGATCGCTAGCATTAGCATGCTAACACAACAATGCAGCGTGAGTTGTTTTGGTTTCATGCTGGTGCGACATCTGCTGGATCATATTCTGCCTTTAACAGAAACATGACTGATATAAAAACACTATTTGAATAACTTTTGTCTGTGAGTGAGGTAATCCTTTAACTTTAGACTAAGAGTAGAATTTCACATCTAAGCCAGAGACACCGAGGTCACGACCCCGCTCTTCTCCTCGACCCCACAGACAATCCGTCAAAGGAACTGAAGCCGCACGCTGTTATGAAAGGTGTTGAGTTTACTGCACACACTGCACCACCTCAGGACAATTCAGTTGGAGAAGCTGCAGCTGTAAACAGCTTCAGACACATGGTATGGAGCGGGGCTGATCGACACCATGTGTGTGGCAGCTACAGGTTGCACTGAGGCGTTGAATGTCTGCCATGTGGGTTTTTACCATATAGTCTATAGGCTGTGAGGCAGCAGCTGTTAACACACACGCCCACTTTACTGCCTCTAACTGCAGCTTAATGAACTCTGAGAATCATTTTAAGCGCAACAAAATGACACAACGTCTTTAAATGTATTTTAAGCGACTTACGTCAATAACATTTGAGTCCACAAAGCCCGGGATCCTCTCGTCTTTGCACACCACTCCGGCGTCCTCGTCGTGAGTGCAGTCGCTGTTGCCCCAGCCGCGAGACTTGCAGACGTCGATGCTCCTCTCGCCCCCGCCACACTGCACGTTGTCCAGCCAGATTTTTCCTGGACAGTTAGCAGACAGTCAGAGTGGCTCCAGCACACTCCCAGGCCGGAGGACGGTTTTCAATCCAGGCCTGGAAGTGACACTTTGCCGCTTGTAACGCACATCCCCTAAGTATCTGTTGTATCATACTTGGATCAAAGGTTAGTGGGAGAACGCTTCCCACGACTACCACGCTTTAGACGGTTTAAATATCACTCATTGACAAAACCCTGATGCCCAAAACTGTCATTCTGAGCAGCTTAAAAAAATTATCTTGCAGAGCAGACTGTGTATAAAACAAAGAAACTGGATCTGAGGAAGTGTCTGAGGTCACTCTCACCTTGTCCTTTGCCATATTTGGCGCTGTGGGTCCATCCTGTGGCCGAGACGAAGCCCATTTGGCGACAGAGCACGTTGGCGTTTGTTATCGAGAAGTCGTCATCGCAGATGGTTCCCCACTCTCCCTTGTAGAAAAGCTCGACCCGACCCTCGTTGTGTTTCCGTGGGAATCCGGCCAGTCTGACTTTTAGCCGCTCGGTCTGGGGCTGGGGGGACGGGGAGGACGGGGAGGGGGTGGGCGCTGGCGAGGCGGCTGTGCTTGATGGTGTGGTCTGTGTTAAACAGCAGGGTAACCACAACCCAAACAGAAGGCTGAACGCTAACTGCTGCCTGTGTCTCGACTTCATCTTAGCTGCATGTGAAGAAAAGAGAAACAATTAGAGGATCAATCTGAGGACACGTGTTCAATTAATTTAATACTGAATATCAGAGTCCACCTAGCTGCTCAACCATCCTGTCTCTATGACAACCGTCTGTTGACAGTTTTTTTTACCCGATCAGACACGGAGCAAAGAGGATGTGGATAGAAGATAAGATCTGTAGGAGGCTAAAGTTACGGGGAATATCAAACATTTGGAAAAGAGCGGCAGTGACGTCAACAGCGCCTTTCTGAAAAAGTTTAAAGATTTTCAACTTGGGCGTTCAGAGCGGCTGCACAAAAACGGCAGAGACCTTGTAAAAAAGACACTGGGCGCTGCACTTGTTACTCCAGGCGGCCGCTTTCTGCTGCAAACGCTCTCCTCCCATTAAAAACGAATGAAAAAAGACACTGACGCTCAGAAAAAAACACTAAGTTCACACGGGGCCTAAGGTGGATTTAACTGTTGAGTAGGAAAACAATCAACAGCTGATCTGCTTTTATGTATTCTTAAATGATTTGTTCTTATTCCAAGTGGAATTAAGGAGAAGCCAACTTCCACAGTCATGAACCCAAAAAAAATCTCTGCTATAAACTTTATTTGGGCCTATACCAATGAAATATTATGTTTAATGCAGATAACAGTAACCGGGATGGACTAAAAAATGGTGTTGTCTGAGGGTGATGGAGGCACTGAAAGAGGTCGACAGCGTGGATGACGGACCGTATACGCCATGAGAACAATATCAAGCTGCACAGTGAATGAAGGGAAACGATGGACGCAGACAAACTGACAGAAGTTACTGCAAATCGAAAAAGTAGCCAGGCAGGAGGAGCTCAAGCAGGACTTTCCTGATGTGTAGTCTTTCATAACTCACTTTGACTCCATAGATGACTCTCAGCACTGTGTGCAGCACATGCAGCTGAGCACACCACAATTTAAACAACACCAACATATGAATTCTCTGGTAAAGTTATTGGATCAAGAAAGCGGCCTTGTGGGTATGTCAGCCTGGGCTTTGAAATCCAATCAGCTCATAATTGAAATTAAAAACATTGTTTTTATTAAAGCTTATAAAGCTAATGTTATCAGCCACCTTATGGATAATAAACGTTTTTTTCTCCAGTAAAATAAACACGTCTTCATCTCAAAAATCCAGTGTTGGTGTGGCTGTAGTTCAAACGTCTGTAAATGTATGTTCAACCAGAAGAAGTCAGTTCCATTTTGGGACACGTCTCAACAGTAACTACCATTCTGCACTAAGATAATACGAGAGCGGACTAAAGGCAGCTGAAGTTACCAATGTGATGCCCCCTTGAACGTCTCCTCGGCCTGCAAAAACAAACTTCTTGTATAAATAGCTCAAACCGAAAAGGGCTCACTTAAGACAGTGGAGCTTAAAATATGCTCAGCATATGGAGCGAGGATTGATGTGACCGTGTGGAGCCGCTCCGACGGCTTGATTCAAACCATCTGGTCAGTGTTTACTTGACTCTGATGTGGGGAAGAATCGCGGGGAACATTAAAAACGTGCAGGCCTCAACGACCACATGATGAGGCCCAAAGACAAAAGACACAATGATTGTCTATATCTATTAAATTAACACTTTTACTGCATGTTTGTCTCCTTTTATAAAGCTTCTCTGAGGAGGTTTTTTCACTAACGTTCACTTTTTAATCAGCAGATAAAAGTTTGTCTAGAGGAACATTCATTCATAATTCTTGTTTTTTCTAATGTGCTCTCAGAAACCTTCCTGTGGCGCTCTTGTCGACCCTGAATGCTAACATAGTCCTGCTATTGATACCTCGACAGCTTCACTCCGTCTTTGCTTTTAGGGAGTGGGGGGTTGTTCCTCCAGAGACACAAATACAGTAGTGTGATGTGTTTGTACAGAGGCCGCAAACTTAAGGCGCACTTTCCAAAACATGTCTGAGGCTGACTGCGTCGTCTGAGTCCTGTTTCACAGCGTATGGAAGGACACACACTAAGCTTTAGTCAGCAGGGTTTTTAAAAAGCAATGTGAGGCCACATTTTTGTCTCTAGATATTAAGAAGCTTTAAGCTTTTTTAAATCTTTATTTCAGTATAAGCAGTGAGAATGAAGTGTCCTCATGGAGCTAAAGAAAAAGACACTAATACCTCTAAACAACATTTTAAGGAACAAGTGAGGAGAAAATGTTCAGTTTGTAATCAGTCCTCTGCCTGCACACGGCCTCTCTGTGGATAAGTGCTTTAAATGATCCATCAGAGTGTACAGACGAACTTCCTGCTTCGTGCAAATGAGGGGTAACAACATTTTGGTATGCTCTATTTCTGTCGTACCTCAGCATACAGTAGAGCAGAAATAAATGATTCTCAATCAATCTGCAGAAAACGTACAAGATAAATCGATTTAACTGCTCGTAAATGTTAAGAAAGTGTGAAAAACTTCTCATCATAATTTCTCAAAGACTAAAGTGGCATTTTGAAACAGCTGCTTTGATCCAACCAACTCTCAAAGACTCTTCATGAACAATCGTACAGGACAAAGAGAAGCAGCAAATCTTTACAAACTAAAAGAAAATTTGACAAATCTGGACAAATCTTTTTTTTTTACTTATTGCTGCAGTTTAAGTTAAGAAGTTAAAGGTGGAGTCAGAATCAATCTCCTTCAAAATAAAATAAAATATATTCAAATAAAATCATCTCTTATCCTAAAGTGAAGCTGCTCCATCGTCCCTTCTGGGCCTCCGTACATGTGTGTGGTGGTGACTGCAGAGACTCTGTCCTCTGACTGGATTTTACTGTTCTGGTTGCCTCGGGACGTTTCTGGGCGGGGGGATGTTTCCACCAGCCAATGACAGCGCAGCAGGTGAGTTTGGGAGTGGATACAATACTACGACTGATCCCCATTCAGACCAGACCGGCACAGAAGGAAAAATATAACCATAGTGAGGAAAAAAAGCCAACTGGTTAAAGCTCGTTCCAAAACGAGGGTGAACCCTGGGTGGGCTTTCACCGACTTGGATGGAGAGAGTCGGCCCGCTTTCTGTTGGACAGGCAGACGCCACACACCAGCGGCTAGCTCGGTAAATTATCGGCTTTCCCATTAAAACAAATGTAACATTCTCATGTTGCCAGGAGGAGGGGCCCAGTTTGAATGTTGTGTTTACAAGCTACTGACTCTACCTTTAAGATAACTTCACTAAAGGTTTCACAGCTTCACTGATAATCTGACATCTTACATCAAAACGTTTCACATCTTCTCCGTTGCTTTGGTAAGTACGATGTTATCCTCACTGATGGTGCGATAACAAGACCGAAATTGAATTTAGGCAATTTAGACAATCAAGGTGGCGCGGCCGTGTCCAGACGCCGCCCGGGTTGCTCCGCTGAGGCTGTGTGTTTTTTTCTTTGTTTATGTTGTTTTTGAGAACTTTTTTATGGCTTTACATTTCACTGCACATCTGTATGAGCATGTGACAAATACAAATCTTGAATCTTGAATCTTGAATTAACTGGAATAACCCGACTGAGTCACAGCAATGATTCAGGGGAGAGGGAGGCTGGAATACTTTCAGTTTAAGAGCGATCAACACCAACAACAAGTGGGCTGTTATCAAAATAAGTAAGATGTATCATCTACAGACAAAAGAAGTATGGACGGCTGAATATATGCAACCTCCAGTGAAGGCTACAGTATGGTTATTGTCTTGTGTTAATTCAAAAAGGCCAACCCTAACAGTGTCAGCACAGCGCTAATTAAAAGCGTCTGTCTACATTCTGAGCCATACCGATGTGCTCACAGATCAGGTCTTCAGAAAAGCTCAGATCAAAAGGTTTAGCTGTCATTCCTGTCCCAAGACTCTGCATGCAAGCACCAAAAACACACTGAATCTGTTTGCTAATTACAACCAGAGGTCTGTACCTCCGCTGAGATTCGGTAGACTGCACCGAGCCGGGAGTGAAAGCTCCCTGCATGGGGCGACAGGAAGAGATTTGCGAGCCTTTTCTGCGGCTTGTTGTTGACCTCAGAGGAACTTTGTGAAACTTTTAACTGTAAACCAGCCAACATGAGCGTGAGCCACATCAGAGGAGGTCGGTGGATGATGGAAGGAATGACGATACAGACGGCTACCGCGGTGTATGATACGGTTTTACACAAATAAATACTCCAGATAGTCAGGAACAAAGAAAGTTGCTTGAAATGGAAAATAGGCAATACGCCAAACAACATTTCCTGGAGAATGTAAGAGGTGAGAAACTGTGAAGGTAAAACAGTCCAAACCATGATGCAGGGATTTAATCTTTACCAAACTCAGGAGAGAAATTTAACAGCACCGCTCTCTAATGAGGGAACCTTTAAAAGATTTTAATAAGGACAAACTTTGAGTTTCTGTGCAGTCCATTTTCTCTGATGCTTCCTCTTTCAGAATAAAATCTTCCTCATCTTTTTTTTAGCTCCTCTAGACTTTATTTATTTTCATATGCGGCTGCAAAGCATCTTAAACATGTATCCCTTTATGAAGGTTGAAAAAGACGATCACAAACGACTCCAAGTCCAACCCAAAGCTGTTCTGTTATAAAACTGGTCTATGAAGCTCTTTTGATTTGTACAGTATCCATAAATAAATACATCTTAAACCTTTTCACCTCCAGACCCTGATATGCAAAGCATGTAGCAGATATTTGGCAAATTTGATTTCTGCAAATGCACCTCAAACTTTTATTCCACTTCTATATTTTTATTGGTCAATGGTTCATCAGCTCATGAGTACATTTCTGACCTGCTCACAGACCCGACCCGGCCCCCTTAAGGTCATCAGGTGGAGGTCTTTAAGCCGTATCCAGAGTCACATCAAAGTCCGGAGAGGGGGTCTTAAGTTACTTCCTGCTGACCGGAGGTCCATCACTACTCTCTCTACTTTTAAAGCTAAACTCAAAACTTATCTTTTCTCTATAGGCATATGAATAGTTACTTTGTGTGTTTGTATATTTGAGCACTTATTGAGGTTTGCTTTGTGGTGTGTATGACTTCATTTAATTGATTTTTGTATCTTATTCATGACTGTGGAAACTATTTTTTGTTGTATGCTGTGTATTTAACATCAGTGAGTTTAACTGTAATGAAATGGTTTTAAGTGCTACTTCTATATTTGGCTTTGGAATAGTTTTGTTGTTTCCCCTTTGCTGCATTCCTCACATTTTTCATCTAATATTTGAAACATCCCGAAGGTGAAACTGTTTGATATAAAGATATAAAACACAAATAAACTGCTGCAGATGGGTTGAGGTTTATATGAAGGGATTTTGAAGGCACACTGACACTTCACAAAGTTCAAAAGCAGAACCAAAATACAACATGTGCTGTTATTTCAACACAAAGAAATACTTCTATTTGCTCATTATTTAGTTTTCTGTTCAAATACAGCTGAAAAAGTTCAGTTTTGCAGCTACATTAGAATCCCCCCCCCCCCTTAAAAAGTCGAACTATTAACCAATATGTCTTACCTTATGAGTCCAGTATGAGGAGGTTATAACGGTTCCAGTGGAGAAAGGGGGGAGCTGACTCTTGGATTTTGGTAATCCAAAAAGCTATGAACCGACCCCCAGTGATCAAAAGTTAAAAATGATCCCAGCACTTCTGCTAATTCATCCTCTTATTAAACGCGGGTCCAGTTTGCAGGACAGTGGTCCACCAAGCAGCCAATTACTCCTCACAGCGTTATTGTCAGTAAATTGCCAGCTGTGCAGCGTTCACTGAGGAGGAGGAGGAGGAGGAGGAGGAGGGTGCAGGACTGAAGGGGGCTGGTTCTATTCCCTGGAAAGACACTAACTCTTTCATGGATCGTTCTGTAACAGGCAGATGTGCTCTTTCATAACGCCAAAAAAACGTGAATTTGGCTTATTCTCGCGCTCAGCCTACGTGTCTGATCGAGCGCAACGTGTCCGCAGATTTATGAGGAAGAGGATTAGAGCCAGACAGGAGAAGTTCATAATGAGAGGAAGATTTTTGTTACATTATGCAGTTGGAGAAAAAAAGTCGAAATGTGGAGAAGGAAGTTAAAAAAAACATTTTCTAGAATAAAATCGAAATATTGAGAAAAATGGTTGAAATTTCGAAAGTAAGACCAAATGTCGAAGAAAGGTCAAAATCTTGAGAAAAAAGATTAAATGTAAATATAAAAATTAAACCATAGTATCGAGGGAAAAAAGTTGAAATGTCGAGAAAACTTGAAATGTTGAGAATAAAGTTTAAATAAAATACCAGAAATAAAGTTTAAATATCAAGAAAAAACTCATGAAGAATAAAGTAAAAAAGAAAGATAGAAAAAAATGTCAAAATGTCGAAAATAAAGTTTAAATAATTCATAGAATAAAGTCAACATAAAAAATAATTTAAAAAATAAAGTCGTAATATCCAGAACCAAAGTTTAAATGTTAAAAAACAAGTTTCAATGTTGAGAATGTCAAGAAAAAAAGTCAACAAGTCTTTTTTGAAATCTTGAGGAAAAAAGTAAATATATCGAGATTAAAACCAAAAAGTAGAGAAATAAATTGAAATACAATTTCTTGAAATTTTGACTTAATTCTCCAAATTGTATTTCCATTAAATTCCCAACATTTCTCCTTTTTTCCACTAAGTACAAAATAAAAAATAAATCTTCATCCTGTCATTTCTCAACTCGTCTATGGTTTGGCCCTAATCCTCTTCCGTACATTTACAACTGGAGAAAAGCGACTGGTAATAAAAATCTTCTCTCTAAAATCTTCTACATCAACACGATGTTATCATTTGCAATCAAGACCTTACTGAATATATCTTTCATATAAAGCCAATTTTTCCCTTTCAATGATCATTACCTTTAGGGGAATAATGTGACTTCAACCCCGTTATCATTTCAGTTAGGTGGCTAGCTGTCAGTTAGCTTAGCTTAGCATTAAAACTGAGGTGAAGACGCTAGCTAAGTTTTACAATTTTACAATTCACTTAGCAGACACTTTTATCCAAAGCGACGTACATCAGAGAGTAAGAACAACACAAGCAAGGATCTAGAAAAAAGGGAACAATGTCAGTAAGAGCAAACGATCAGCTTTGAGTCTGATTGGACACACAGGTGCTGACAGGAAGTGACCAGAGGCAAAGCACAACATTGAGGGCAGTTCTTGAGAGCTCTAATCAGTATAGAAACCATCTTATAAGTCGTCGTTATCAAACAAAAACCATCGTCATTACCATCATCATCATCAATAATATGGAGACCATCATCATTAAGTTAGTAGGTATTCATGAAAGAGCTGGGTCTTTAGCTTTTTCTTAAAGGTGCAGAGGGACTCTGCAGATCACATGGAGTTTGGAAGTTCATTCCACCACCGGGGGGCGACAGAGGAGAAGAGTCTAGTCAGAGACTTAGGACCCTGTTGTGAAGGTTGGATCAGACACCTTTCATTGGCAGAGCGTAGTGGGCGGGAGGGAGTGTAGACCTGGAGCAGAGAGTTAAAGTAAGGAGGAGACGTTTTTGTCGCTGTTTTGTAAGTGAGCAGCAGAGTTTTAAATTTTAATTAAGTTTTACGCAGAGATAAAATATTACATTAGAAGTCACCATCACGCTCTTTACCGTTTCATTTATCCAGAGAAATTTGTTTTTAAAATACTTTAAGAGCCTGAAAATGTAAAAATGTTGTAGCAGGAGCAGCTACATCATGAAATCTACACTGGTTGCCTAGCAACAGCGAAGAAGAAGTCGAACGTCAAATGTAATTAGCGCTTCATGCGCAGCTAAAATGACAGTTGCTGCCCCCTGGTGGTGAATTCATGTTTAAATTGATTGAATTTTAGTTTTAATTCTGCTTTGTTGGTTTAGATTCTATTTTATGAAAAGGCTTAAGGTTTTTAAGGTTTTATACGTTTTAGTTAACTTGTTTTTTGTCTCTGTAACGTCAATGGTTCAGAGAAAGATATCAAACACTTTATTTAGAAAAAATACCCAATAAAATATTGTATATAGAACGAAGTTTGAACTTCTGCAGTCGGAAAGCTGATCCAAAATTCAAAATGACATATCTGAGACAAATCGTAACGATAGGCTGTATCATCTGTACCTCCATGAATGCCAAACAATTATTTTAATGTTCTCAAATAAAACTCCACAGGTCGTCGTAGAAATATGAAAGGTTTGTATTTAACAGAGAAAATGCAATTAGAAAAATCTGTAATCACTGTTACAAAAACAGGTACAAAGTCGTCTTTGCAGAAGACAGAAAACAGAGCAAACTTTTCAAATGACAGATTCTGTTTTAAATCACATTGCTGAACATATTCATGTATTTTATATAAAAACATGACAGGCACTTAAATACTCATTCACTAAATCATCTCTAGAGATCCACAGTTAAATGTGTATGATGAATTTCAAACTGTGTTGAGAGTCAAATATATTCAGTAGTTCATCATTCATTCTGGTCCCCTGATCTCTCGTTGGACCAAAAACTGAACCAACACTCGTCTATTATCTGCTGCTAATCCGGGGTCAGGTCGCAGTGGCAGCAGGCTAAGCAAGTTGCCACAGACGTCCCTCTCCCCAGCAGCGTTTTCTAGCTCCTCCTGGGGGATCCCGAGGCGTCCCGAGGGTCACAGTAAAATGGGGAGGATTTGCATTAACTGACATAACAGAGAAAATATCATCTCTGATCCCAATAAAATAACAAAACACAAAGCTTCAGGGACTGACTACGATGCACATTCAATTCAAAACATTCATATTTCGGTACAAACTGAACAGTTTGATGAAGACGGGCATGGCTTCGAGATACAGGGATTTAAATCTCCGCTGGAGGGATGCAGCAAGCTTCTGGATAAAACATTTATTGAATATGAAAAACAGTCAGAATGCCCTGATATTTAACTCGATTTTGATAACTCACATTGTTGCTCTCTTTGTTTTCACTCGACTTAAACTCTCCAAGAAAAGTGATGCAGCTGCTCGAGGGCAGGGCAGATGTGGAAGCTCAAATGTACCGCTTTAACATGACAGTACAGTCCCAGTAACCCTGACACTGATTGTCCAGACTTCCTGATACTAAGGGCGCACTCACACTAGGCCAAGCTGTGCTGTACTGTGCTGAAGCAGAGAACTATTTTATTAATCCCAGGAGGAAATTCAAGTCAAACGACCTGGACTCTGGGGGTCAAACGTGCTTGGGAACGGTACGGATTGTCGAAAGCTTGGAGAAAACAACCGGGTTTATAAACCTGAACTCTCCGTTTAAGAACAAGTCTTATGAAATAGTGACCTCTTGTGCATATTTCATAAATTAAGGTTTCACTTTAGAGATTGTTTGACGAGACAGTCTTTTTTTTACCAAGCGCTCTGAGTTGAAAATCGTTACACTTTTCAGAAAGGTGCTCTTTTCCATATATATGACATTCCTCATACTTTTGACGCCCACAGATCGTGTCTTGTACCCACATCCTCCTCGCTCCGTGTGACTCGTCGGGAAATAAACGATCTCAAATAAAAAACATGCAGTTAAAAGTAACGGAGTAGTGTCGGGTCATACAGCTACCGTTGTCAACAGACTGTTGTCATGGAGACAGGACGGACGCTTCATACAAGCCACAGCCCGCGTTTCCTGCCTGGAACGAACGCCAGGCAGACACGGGGACTGAAGTGGTTTTAAATGATTCTCTGTGTTTTTACTACAGGAGTACAGGATGGATGAGAGTCTGTTAGCATCTTAATGCTACAGCACAGAAACATTAACGAGTGAGAACTGATTTTTTTTTTTTTTTTTAAATGATTCTTCTTTGGTTCTGGAAACTATGAGTGTGCAACGTTTCATGGATAAAAACATTCATTAACAACATCTTGTGATCATCTTAAGTCATAACTCCTCATTTTCATATCAACTCCCATCCATCTGGAGCCTAAG